>NC_053390.1:302382621-302682621 GCF_905171765.1 Bufo bufo | reverse complement strand
GCAACCAATTTACTATATATTTTTTTTCTTTTTCTTTTTGATGACCAGATGATAACTCCTCCCCCCTGTGCTTTTATTGTTATTTAATATTTATTTATTATTATTATTATTTTTTTTTTTTCGTTGGGGCTGCTGGGGTGTTATATGACTGGAGGGGCGTGCTGGAAGGCCCTCCTGCCACTCGACAGCGGCCCCCCGCAACGGATGCGGCGCGCACGGCCGCCGGGACACCGCGCATGCGGCGACGGAATCGGCGCGCATGCGCAGAACCCCGGCCGCGCATGCGCAGACCAGGCACCAGGACGCGGCCGTGCGCCATCGGCCGCGCGGCAGGAGGAGCGGTAAAACAGGCAGGAGGCGGGTGGGAGGGGATGTCTGCGCAGCGGTCAGCCCAGAGGAGGTTGGAATGAATAGGGGGTGTGCCGGTTGCACTGCTGCTGGCCCCTGTAGCTGCGCACGAGAATATCTGGGGGGGGGGGCTATGAACGTTGTTGGTGAAGTAAGTGAAACATGGAAATCATGCTTGCAGTTTATATGATTGTTGTGAGGAGTAACCTTTGGAGCATAGGAAAACAAAACCCATTTATTTTGATCCCATTCGTCCGAAGTCCCCCACGGCCGCCGGGACACCGCGCATGCGCCGACGAAAATGCCGCGCATGCGCAGAACCCCGGCCGCGCATGCGCAGACCAGGCACCAGGACGCGGCCGGGCGCCATCGGCCGCGCGGCAGGAGGAGCGGTAACCAGGCAGGAGGCGGTGGGGGAGGGGATGTCAGTGCAGCGGTAAGCCTAGTGAAGGTTGAAAATGAATGGGGGTGTACCGCGGCTGGCCCCTGTGCTGTGTACATGAATACGAGGAGGGGAGGGGGAGGAGGGCATGAATGTTGGATGTTGAGGGGTGAAATGAAATGACCAAAAAATGGGGAATGGGCTGGAACCATCAGGGAGCTGACCGGAGTGACGGTCCTGTGGGGAGACGCCAGAATAGGCATGAGCAATGAGCTGCCGGTGATTGCTGCGAGCAGCCGTGACATGGATGCAGTGTGTGTGAAAAGAACCATGGAAAAAGGGGGGATTTAATCCATGAACCATTGGTCGCATGCTGCCAGAGCTGTTGACCGGAATGGTGGTGTGGTTTGTGAATGAATACGCATGAAACAGGTGTGACAGAAATGAATGCTGGTGACTTGCATGAAAACCGTGACATTGGTGCGCATTGATGAAATGAGATGAACCGGTACAGGGGCAACCGTGAGGCCCTGCTGTACCGTACGAAATGACTCATACGCATTTGTGCTCCTGCAGCCGTGCACATGAACATGAGGAGGGGGGGGGGGCATGAATGTGGATGATTGTGGGGTGATATGGACTGAAAAAGAAATGGGGAACGAGCCTGGAACCCCAGGGGTGCTGACCGCAGTGTTGTGCCTGTGGGAAGATTGCTGAACGAGACATGACAAAATGAGATGCTGGTGACTGTGAGAAAGCCGTGACATTAGCGCAGCGTCTATGAAATGGGGGATTAGGCCAGAAACCATGCCGCATGCTGCAGAGGTGTTGACCGGAATGGTAGTACGGTGTGGACAGATTGCGCATGAACAAGGCGTGACAGAAATGAAATGCTGGTGACCTGGGCGAGAAAGCTGTGACATTAGTACAGCGTTTGGTGAAATGAAATGAACAGAAATGGGGGATTGCCCAGGAAACGACTGCATGCATGCCGCAGGGGTGCTGACCGGAATGGTGGTACCATGTAGACAACTTGTGCATGAACAAAGGCGTGACAGAAATGAAATACTGGTGACTTGTATGAGAAAACAGTGACATTGGTGCAGCGTTTGGTGAAATGAATTGAACCGGTACAGGGGGCAACCGTGAGGCCCCGGCTGCACCGTATGGATGACTCGTAGTTTAACGGGCAAACGTGACCCACAGTGAACCTGAGTAAAGCCGGAAAAATAGAACCGAAATGCTCCAAATCCAGAACTGATGGCAACGAAAAACTCCCAGGAATTCAGCGACTCGCAGGCAACTCTCCAGACACTCCACAAGCGACCTCCTCTCTCAAAAGCTCAGACCTCAATGATGCAGGAGCCAGGTAAGGGGAGTGCCCTAAATAGGCTGGAGGCGGACCTCAGCCCCTCCCACAAATCCAGGCAATCTGCCTTAATACATATATATATATATATATATATATATAAGAACGAAGATCCGCAGCACTCCTTGAAAAATAAAATGTGCTCTTTATTCACACATATCAAATATTGACAACGTTTCGGTTCTCTCACAGAACCTTTCTCAAGTCAGGTGAAACATAAAGTGCAGTAGTGCCTGTATAAATACATCATCAGGTTGTTACCAATTAATTCATCAACCAATACAAATAAAGTGCACTCCCCTTTTGTAGACATGTTACAATTCATTTCTTATTGACACCTGTTCACATTAACATCAATGTGTCAACTGTCCTACATATATACTGTGTGTTCATAATCCCAATATCGCTTGTAATTTTCATCAGATGAATGTGATAAAGAAAAAATAGAAACAAATGTAGTAGTTAATATCTCATCCTATACATTGTCGGAGCATGAGTTGAAAGTATTGAATAGAGGATTGTCCTTTTGTCCACAGGCTAAGCCTGACTGGTTCCAGTTGGAACTGGACTTGAACCGCCTCTTCAGGAATCTTAGACTGAGGGTGTGGTTCGACTCTGGTTCCTCTGAAACCAGGATTACTAATGAGCCCACGGTATCCGATATTGGGTTAACCTTGAAACAATTTGGTTTGCATTTAAAAAGTGATTTTTTTTCCCATTGTGAGCTCACATGCCCTAGAATGTTTTATTGAAGCAGTGAAAAGGAATATAGGTGTGTTGAGACAGAATGCCAAGTCTGATATGTTTGTGAAACCAAATATTACTGTACAAGAAATGGCTGCTTTAGAGAGTTTATCCAAGAACCCCGAGCTCACCATAAAACCCGCGGATAAGGGTGGTGGAATCGTGGTTATGGATACCTCTCAATATGTGAAAGAAATACACAGGCAATTAGGGGAACCTGGAGTTTACAAACCATTGAATAGGGACCCCAGACATGAGATTGCGAAAAAAATTGATGTACAGTTAACTATAGCTGAGGATAAAGGCATTATTGACAAACAACTTAAAGAATTTCTTGTGGTGAAGTCTCCAGTTACACCGACCATGTATGCATTACCCAAAATACATAAAAGGCTGATAGACCCTTCGGGACGGCCGATAATTTCAGGCAGGAACTCCATATTCTCAAATATCAATGTCTTTCTTGACAAGATACTAAGAGAATATGCCATGGGTGGCAAGTCATACATTAGGGATACTGGAGACTTCATCAACAGGATCAGAGGGATGCAGATCCCGAAGGGGGCGATTTTGGCATCCTTTGATATTGTATCATTATATACTTCGATCAACCATGAAAAGGGCTAGTGGGCTGTAGCGGAGATGTTGCGGGATTCTGATTATCCTGCTCTAACCCGCCAGTTTATTTTGACATTATTGGAGTTGTCACTGAGGAACAACTATTTTGTGTTCCAGGGACAGTTCTATTTGCAGATGGTGGGCGCGGCGATGGGGTCCAACGCCGCGCCCACCTATGCAAATATATTTGTACGGTCATTTGAGGAACGTCTTGTCTATGTATCTCCCCACTTCAACCATGTTTTGACGTGGTGGAGATACATAGACGACATCTTCCTCATTTGGACTGGTACCATGGAGACACTGATGGACTTTCATGTATTTTTGAACTCCATTGATCAGGAGATCCAATTTACATTAACGGCATCGGTCGACCGGGTACAATTTCTAGATACTCAGATATATATAGAGGATGAACAAATACACATGGATTTGAATGTTAAACCCACGGATAAAAATACATTATTGCATTTTTCCAGTGGGCATCCAAGGAGGATGGTGAATTCTTTACCGTTCAGCCAAATGCTCAGAGTAAGGAGAATAGTGGATAAGGATGAGAACATGAATCAAGCACTAAGAAATATGGAATAATCATTTGTGGATAGGGGTTACCCCAAGAATTTAGTCCAAAGGCATGCTGAGAGAGCAAGAGGTATATCCAGGGAAGAACTGTTGACTACAAAACAAAAACAGACTAGTGAAAGGCTACCATTTGTATCATCTTACAATGAGCTGAGCCCAAATATAGAACAGATAGTGAGGCGACATTGGGGCCTGCTGAGTAGCGGGCACCCCACTGTAGCAGCTTTTAAAAAAACCCCGATGATGGCATATAAAAGAGCAGGGAACATTAGGGATAAGGTTGTACATGCCAGACTGCCGGAAAAAGGCCATTTAAAACAGACATTTCTGACAACGAGACGTACGGGGTCTTTCCCGTGTCTGGGATGTGTGAACTGTAAACTGATGCACAAAGGGTCGGTGTTCACGCACCCAGACACGGGAGAAATATTTAACACGAGATATTACCTTACATGTAATTCAACATGGGTGATATACGTGTTATGGTGCCCGTGCAAAATGCTCTATGTGGGTGAAACCACATGTGATATGAAAACTAGGCTAAACAATCATAGACAATCCATCAGAAATAAAAGAAAAGATCTGCCAGTGCCTAAGCATTTTTGTGAAAAAAATCATAGGGAAAATGATCTGAGATTTATAATCCTGGATCATGTGAAACCGTTAGATAGAGGAGGAGATAGGTTGACAATTTTTAAAAAAACGGAGCTCAGATGGATTTTTCGTCTGGACACCTTGAGACCCAAAGGGTTAAATGTCGAATTCAGGGTAACAGGGGGAATGGTTAGTTAGCATCCTTTTGTAGGGCCCGGGTTTCTTTGTGTATCCAACTTGCTGTACAGGGTGGAAGTAATAGAATGTTACGTAGAGATGATATTATGTGATTTTGAATCAGACGCTTTACCTAAGCGGGGAGGGTTACTGTAACTAAAAGGAAGCAATAGAGTCAGAAAGATAATGGATATTGTCATTGCCCAAAAGTTTGCCCTAATAGAAAATGGCGGAAGGAATCAGTGAAGTGACGCCGGTTACTGGGTTCTCGGGCGTACGGGCACGTGATGTGCGTGATGCGCGCCGGATCGCAGTAAACCGGACGTCATGACGCATGGTCTCCGCCAGTTAGTGACGTAAAAGGGTTATGTACCGCCTAACAGGAGGGGCAAGAGACAGACACATGCGCACTGACCAAGAGTAGACGCGGAGGAACGGCGTGCTTTTATCGAAGCTAACACGCCATCTCCTTCTACTCCACAAAACCTCCAGCAAGGTAATAGGGTTTTTTAGAGCACTAAGCACTTTACTTTATGCACTTTTATGTATCACTGATGAAAATTACAAGCGATATTGGGATTATGAACACACAGTATATACACTCACCTAAAGAATTATTAGGAACACCATACTAATACGGTGTTGGACCCCCTTTTGCCTTCAGAACTGCCTTAATTCTACGTGGCATTGATTCAACAAGGTGCTGATAGCATTCTTTAGAAATGTTGGCCCATATTGATAGGATAGCATCTTGCAGTTGATGGAGATTTGAGGGATGCACATCCAGGGCACGAAGCTCCCGTTCCACCACATCCCAAAGATGCTCTATTGGGTTGAGATCTGGTGACTGTGGGGGCCATTTTAGTACAGTGAACTCATTGTCATGTTCAAGAAACCAATTTGAAATGATTCGAGCTTTGGTGACATGGTGCATTATCCTGCTGGAAGTAGCCATCAGAGGATGGATACATGTTCTCATTCTGTTTACGCCAAATTCGGACTCTACCATTTGAATGTCTCAACAGAAATCGAGACTCATCAGACCAGGCAACATTTTTCCAGTCTTCAACAGTCCGATTTTGGTGAGCTTGTGCAAATTGTAGCCTCTTTTTCCTATTTGTAGTGGAGATGAGTGGTACCCGGTGGGGTCTTCTGCTGTTGTAGCCCATCCGCCTCAAGGTTGTGCGTGTTGTGGCTTCACAAATGCTTTGCTGCATACCTCGGTTGTAACGAGTGGTTATTTCAGTCAACGTTGCTCTTCTATCAGCTTGAATTAGTCGGCCCATTCTCCTCTGACCTCTAGCATCCACAAGGCATTTTCGCCCACAGGACTGCCGCATACTGGATGCTTTTCCCTTTTCACACCATTCTTTGTAAACCCTAGAAATGGTTGTGCGTGAAAATCCCAGTAACTTAGCAGATTGTGAAATACTCAGACCGGCCCGTCTGGCACCAACAACCATGCCACGCTCAAAATTGCTTAAATCACCTTTCTTTCCCATTCTGATATTCAGTTTGGAGTTCAGGAGATTGTCTTGACCAGGACCACCCCCCTAAATGCATTGAAACAACTGCCATGTGATTGGTTGACGAGATAATTGCATTAATGAGAAATAGAACAGGTGTTTCTAATAATTCTTTAGGTGAGTGTATGTAGGACAGTGGACACATTGATGTTAATGTGAACAGGTGTCGTCAAGTAATGAATTGTAACATGTCTACAAACGGGGAGTGCACTTTATTTGTATTGGTTGATGAATTAATTGGTAACAACCTGATGATGTATTTATACAGGCACTACTGCACTTTATGTTTCACCTGACTTGAGAAAGGTTCTGTGAGAGAACCGAAACGTTGTCAATATTTGATATGTGTGAATAAAGAGCACATTTTATTTTTCAAGGAGTGCTGCGGATCTTCTTTCTTATCTTCCGTCCTGAATCGAGGGACCACCGCCTGCACCCTGCGACACTGCTGAAGGGAGTGCTGACAGATTTTCCTTATGGATATATATATATATATATATATATATATATACACACACACACACACACACACATTGTATATATCCAACAAAAGTGAAAAAAGTCCAGCTTCCAATAAAAAGCATTGCATCTTTATTCTTCATAAATCATGAATAATAAAATCCAAGTGAGTCACACTTGGATTTTATTATTCATAATTTATGAAGAATAAAGATGCAACGCTTTTTATTGGAATCTGGACTTTTTTCACTTTTTTTTGGACTTTAATCTTGACTGATACAGGTTTATGGTCCGTGCCCTCATTAAGCCGGACACAGTGAGCGCAGCTATTTTAACTCATTTGTGTTCATTTACTGTGTGTGTATATATATATATATATATTGTAGGGATTTGCTCTGGTAGGCAGGGTAAGCGGACGCAATACAGAGGCAAGACCACAGTTGAAAAGCAAAAGTTCTGTGTTTATTCACACAAAAAGGCAGAAAAGAAAACATAAACAAAGTCACCTTGGTTTAAATCCTGGTGTTCCATATACACCTTGCTGCAGGTACCCCCGTAGAAGGTCAAGTCCTGGTGTTCACTTCACACCATGCTACGTATAAAGAGTCCCAGACCTGGATGTCGTTCCCTTGTCCTCCCAGACAGGTCGCAGGCATGCATCCAGCTACAAGCCTCACACACAGACACAGCCTCAGATCTCAATACAGAGATTCCACAGCTCCACTATCACCTGGAGGATCATTTCACCACCAGCTGAGCTGGCTGGGTTTTTAAACCCCAGCCCAAAACCTGGCCTGGACGTGGGAAACAGCCACCGACCCTGCTCTTTGGCTGCTCCCAATAAGAACCGGCCTGGATCGGCTTTTCAGCCACACTAAGAAAAAAGAGTGTCAGCGAACACTAGCTGCCGCTGACACACAAAATAACCGGTTCCTATCTCACCGAGGCCAGGATCCTCGGTGACACATACCTTCCATCAATGACGGACCCTTGCGCCTTCCTACAATATACAGTGGGATGCTAAAGTTTGGGCAACCTTGTTAATCGTCATGATTTTCCTGTATAAATCGTTGGTTGTTACGATAAAAAATGTCATTAAAATATATCATATAGGAGACACACACAGTGATATTTGAGAAGTGAAATGAAGTTTCTTGGATTTACAGAAAGTGTGCTATAATTGTTTAAACAAAATTAGGCAGGTGCTAACAACCAACGATTTATACAGGAAAATCATGACGATTAACAAGGTTTCCCAAACTTTAGCATCCCACTGTATATATACATACACTCACCTAAAGAATTATTAGGAACACCATACTAATACGGTGTTGGACCCCCTTTTGCCTTTAGAACTGCCTTAATTCTACGTGGCATTGATTCAACAAGGTGCTGATAGCATTCTTTAGAAATGTTGGGCCATATTGATAGGATAGCATCTTGCAGTTGATGGAGATTTGAGGGATGCACATCCAGGGCACGAAGCTCCCGTTCCACCACATCCCAAAGATGCTCTATTGGGTTGAGATCTGGTGACTGTGGGGGCCATTTTAGTACAGTGAACTCATTGTCATGTTCAAGAAAACAATTTGAAATGATTCGAGCTTTGTGACATGGTGCATTATCCTACTGGAAGTAGCCATCAGAGGATGGGTACATGGTGGTCATGAAGGGATGGACATGGTCAGAAACAATGCTCAGGTAGCCCGTGGCATTTAAACGATGCCCAGTTGGCTCTAAGGGGCCTAAAGTGTGCCCAGAAAACATCCCCCACACCATTACACCACCAGCAGCAGACTGCACAGTGGTAACAAGGCATGATGGATATATGTTCTCATTCTGTTTACGCCAAATTCGGACTCTACCATTTGAATGTCAACAGAAATCGAGACTCATCAGACCAGGCAACATTTTTCCAGTTTTCAACAGTCCAATTTTGGTGAGCTTGTGCAAATTGTAGCCTCTTTTTCCTATTTGTAGTGGAGATGAGTGGTACCCAGTGGGGTCTTCTGCTGTTGTAGCCCATCCGCCTCAAGGTTGTGCGTGTTGTGGCTTCACAAATGCTTTGCTGCATACCTCGGTTGTAACAAGTGGTTATTTCAGTCAACGTTGCTCTTCTATCAGCTTGAATTAGTCGGCCCATTCTCCTCTGACCTCTAGCATCCACAAGGCATTTTCACCCACAGGACTGCCGCATACTGGATGTTTTTCCCTTTTCACACCGTTCTTTGTAAACCCTAGAAATGGTTGTGCGTGAAAATCCCAGTAACTGAGCAGATTGTGAAATACTCAGACCGGCCCGTCTAGCACCAACAACCATGCCACACTCAAAATTTCTTAAATCACCTTTCTTTCCCATTCTGACATTCAGTTTGGAGTTCAGGAGATTGTCTTGACCAGAACCACCCCCCTAAATGCATTGAAGCAACTGCCATGTAATTGGTTGACAAGATAATTGCATTAATGAAAAATAGAACAGGTGTTCCTAATAATTCTTTAGGTGAGTGTATATCTCGAGTGTAAATGTATCGGGTTATGGCACACAACCCTCTGATTTTGGTGCTTGCAACATCTGTAAATGCAATATTTTGGTGTCTACAAGAAATACACCCAAATCTATCATGTAAATCTGAAAACAGTTTTCTGAATGATTTTCCAACCTAGCATTGAGTCAACAGTAGAGTTGAGCGAATACCTGGATGTTCGGATTTGACGGGTTCGGCCGAACTTCACAAAAAAGTTCGAGTTCGGGGCCCGAACTTGACCCCGAACCCCATTGAAGTCAATGGAGACCCGAACTTTTGAGCACTAAAATGGCTGTAAAAATCTCATGTAAAGGGCTAGAGGGCTGAAAATGCCAGCAAAATGTGGATAAGAGCATGACAAGTGCTTTGCAAACAAATGTGGATAGGGAAATGACTTTAACCCATTAAGGACTTAGGACGTACCGGTACGGCATGGGTCCCGAATCCTTAAGGACCCATGACGTACCGGTACGTCATGGCTTTAATTCGCGATTCCAGCGCCGCGGGGGTTAATCGGAACGGGATGCCGGCTGAAATCATTCAGCCGGCATCCCGTAACAACGCAGGGGGGGGGTCATTTGACCCCCCCGTATCGACGATCGCAGAAAACCGCAGGTCAATTCAGACCTGCGGTTTGCTGCGCTTGTAGCCGATTGTAGCCCCAAATAAAGTTTTATTAACCCCCCCTGCACCCCTGAATGATATTATGTGGGCGGGTGGTGCAGGGGGGGTGTCGCAGGCGGTGCGGGAGGCGGGCGGTGCGGCAGGCGGGATCGCGATCCCCCGCCCGCCTCCCCTTGAATAATCGTTGGTGTACAGTGGATATACCAGGGTGTCAGCACATTGCTGACACCCTGGTATAAACGGCTGACATCGGTGATGCGATGTCAGCCGTTTAACCCTTTCCATACAGAGGTCCGTATGGACCGCTGTATGGAAATGGTTAACAGCTCAGGGAGCTCCCTCCCTCTCCCATCGGGGGGCTGCTGTGCCTTTGCAGCCCCCCGATGGGAGAGGGAGAGAGCCCCCCGACAGCCCCCCCTTTACCCTTCCCCGTCTGCGAAGTTCTGACCAGTACTGAGCAGACGGGGAAGGTTCCCATGGCAACAGGATGCCGTCTCAGGCATCCTGCTGTCCATGGTGCTGAACAGATCTGTGCTAAAGGCAGAGATCTGTTCAGACAAAGTGTAAGTAAAATACAGTACAGTACAATATATATATTGTACTGTACTGTAATTTACAGACATCAGACCCACTGGATCTTCAAGAACCAAGTGGGTCTGGGGCATTTTTTTTTTTAAAAAGTGAAAAAAGTTAAGATAAAAAAAACACATTTATCACTGAATAAAAATGAAAAAAAATAAAATACACTACACATATTAGGTATCGCCGCGTCCGTAACGACCTGATCTATAAAACGGTCATGTTACTTTCCACGCACGGTGAACGCCATAAAAATAAAAAAATAAAAACTATGAGAAAATTGAAATTTTGCCCACATTACTTCCCAAAAAAGGTAATAAAAGTGATCAAAAAAGTCGCATGTATGCCAAAATAGTACCAATCAAACCGTCATCTCATCCCGCAAAAATCATACCCTACCCAAGATAATCGCCCAAAAACTGAAAAAACTATGGCTCTTAGACTATGGAAACACTAAAACATGATTTTTTTTGTTTCAAAAATGAAATCATTGCGAAAAACTTAAATTAAAAAAAAAAGTATACATATTAGGTATCGACGTGTCCGTATCGACCGGCTCTATAAAAATATCACATGACCTAACCCCTCAGGTGACCACCGTAAAAAAACAAAAATAAAAACCGCGTAAAAATAGCCATTTTTTGTCATCTTACGTCACAAAAGGTGTAATAGCAAGCGATCAAAAAGTCATTTGCACCCCAAAATAGTGCCAATCAAACCATTATCTCATCCCGCAAAAAATGAGACCCTACTTAAGATAATCGCCCAAAAACTGAAAAAACTATGGCTCTTAGACTATGTAGACACTAAAACATTTTTTTTGTTTTAAAAATGAAATCATTGTGTAAAACTTACATAAATAAAAAAAATTGTATACATATTAGGTATCGCCACGTCCGTGACAACCTGCTCTATAAAATTACCACATGATCTAACCTGTCAGATGAATGTTGTATATAACAAAAAAAAAAAACGTGCTAAAAAATCTATTTCTTGTTACCTTGCCGCACAAAAAAGTGTAATATAGAGCAACCAAAAATCATATGTACCCTAAACTAGTACCAACAAAACTGCCACCCTATCCCGTAGTTTCTAAAATTGGGTCACTTTTTTGGAGTTTCTACTCTAGGGGTGCATCAGGGGGGCTTCAAATGGGACATGGTGTCAAAAAAACAGTCCAGCAAAATCTGCCTTCCAAAAACTGTATGGCATTCCTTTCCTTCTGCGCCCTGCCCTGTGCCCGTACAGCGGTTTACGACCACATATGGGGTGTTTCTGTAAACTACAGAATTAGGGCCATAAATAATGAGTTTTGTTTGGCTGTTAACCCTTGCTTTGTAACTGGAAAAAAAATATTAAAATGGAAAATCTGCCAAAAAAGTGAAATTTTGAAATTGTATCTCTATTTTCCATTAAATCTTGTGCAACACCTAAAGGGTTAACAAAGTTTGTAAAATCTGTTTTGAATACCTTGAGGGATGGGGTCACTTTTATGCAGTTTCTACTCTAGGGGTGCATCAGGGGGCTTCAATTGGGACATGGTGTCAAAAAAACAGTCAAGCAAAATCTGGCTTCCAAAAACCATACGGCGCACCTTTCCCTCTACGCCCTACTGTGTGCCCTTACAGTAGTTTACGGCCACATATGGGGTGTTTATGTAAACGGCAGAGTCAGGGCAATAAAGATACAGTCTTGTTTGGCTGTTAACCCTTGCTTTGTTAGTGGAAAAAATGGGTTAAAATGGAAAATTAGGCAAAGAAATGAAATTCTCAAATTTCATCCCCATTTGCCAATAACTCTTGTGCAACACCTAAAGGGTTAACGAAGTTTGTAAAATCTGTTTTGAATACCTTGAGGGGTGTAGTTTATAGAATGGGGTCATTTTTGGGTGGTTTCTATTATGTAAGCCTCGCAAAGTGACTTCAGACCTGTAGTGGTCCCTAAAAATTGGGTTTTTGTAAATTTCTGAAAAATTTCAAGATTTGCTTCTAAACTTCTAAGCCTTGTAACATCCCCAAAAAATAAAATATCATTCCCAAAATGCTACAAACATGAAGTAGACATATGGGGAATGTAAAGTAATAACTATTTTTGGGGGTATTACTATGTATTACAGAAGTAGAGAAACTGAAACTTTGAAATTTGCAAATTTTTCTAAATTTTTTGTAAATATGGTATTTTTTTATGCAAAAAAATTAACTTTTTGGACCCAATTTTTGAAGTCTCATGAAGTACAATATGTGACGAAAAAACCATCTCAGAACGGCCTGGATAAGTCAAAGCGTTTTAAAGTTATCAGCACTTAAAGTGACACTGGTCAGATTTGCAAAAAATGGCCAAGTCCTTAAGGTGAAATAAGGCTGAGTCCTTAAGGGGTTAAATAACATAAAATATGTAAAAATAAAAAATAATAATCATGATCTAGGATGACGAGGTCCATATGAAGTAGGAGGCTGAGGAGGCGGTGGATGTGGCAGTGTATGTGGAAGTGGCGGTGGAAGAGGATGAGGTATCCTACACTGCTTTTTGGTTTTAAATTTATTTTTATTATTTTAAATTAGGGTACACCCCAAAACATTGGGAAATATAGCCTGTGATAACCCCCTCCAGTCATGCTAAACACACGTTCAGACAATACACTGGATGCAGGGCTGGCCAGCACCTCCAAGGAGTAAAGGGCAAGCTCAGGCCATATGCCCAATTTTCTGAAGTTGCAGGGGGCAGAACCATCAGTCAGTTCGTGTAGGCGTGTTCAAACATACTGCCCCACCATGTAGCACGTCCTCATGATGTTCACGATCCAATTGGATATCTGCTCTATCAACTTTCAATGTTCTTTTCTGCGCCTACCATGTTGATCACAGTTAGCGGCGAATCAGGGTTCCACCCCGGACAGGGAGCGTGAGAAAGAGAGACCATATCCAAGGGAGATCATTGCGTGAAATTCAATTTTGATCGAGCGAAAATGTGGGAGAAGCTATTAAAACGGAAGAATTGAAGGAAAGGAGGGGGCGCACGGCAATTACCCACTCCCAACTCGGGGAGGTAGTGACGATAAATAACAATACAGGACTCTTAAAATGCCCTGTTATTGGAATGATTAATAAAAAATTATAGGGAATGTCACTGTGGTATTTTTGATTTGGAAATGTTAGCCAGGAGAGGCCCTGCTGCCGCTTTGTTGACTCTAGATAACTTCTGCCTGATCGCACGTCCCTGTGACGTCCACCATCCATTTGGATATCTTCTCTATCAACTTTCGATGTTCTTTTCTGAGCCTACCATGTTGATCACGGTTATCGGCGAATTCGGGTTCCACGCCGGAGAGGGATCATGAGGGATGATAGAACTAAATCAACAACAGAATGGCTTAAACACAAGAAAATACGCCTTCTGGAGTGGCCCAGTAGGAGTCCTGACCTCAACCCGATTGAGATGCTGTGGCATGACCTCAAGAAAACGATTCACACCAGACATCCCAAGAATATTGCTGAACTGAAACAGTTCTGTAAAGAGGAATGGTCAAGAATTAATCCTGACCGTTGTGCACGTCTGATCTGCAACTACAGGAAAAGTTTGGTTGAAGTTAATGCTGCCAAAGGAGGTTCAACCAGTTATTAAATCCAAGGGTTCACATACTTTTTCCACCTGCACTGTGAATGTTTACATGGTGTGTTCAATAAAAACATGGTAACATTTAATTCTTTGTGTGTTATTAGTTTAACCACCTCCGGACCGCTGTACGCACAGACGCGTCCTGGAGGTGGTTGATTTATTCCTCCTGGAAGCGCCGGCGCGTCCTCTCGCGAGACGCGAGATTTCCTGTGAACGCGCGCACACAGGCGCGCGCGCTCACAGGAACGGAAGGTAAGAGAGTTGATCTCCAGCCTGCCAGCGGCGATCGTTCGCTGGCAGGCTGGAGATGTGTTTTTTTTAACCCCTAACAGGTATATTAGACGCTGTTTTGATAACAGCGTCTAATATACCTGCTACCTGGTCCTCTGGTGGTCCCCTTTGTTTGGATCGACCACCAGAGGACACAGGTAGCTCAGTAAAGTAGCACCAAGCACCACTACACTACACTACACCCCCCCCCCCGTCACTTATTAACCCCTTATTAGCCCCTGATCACCCCTGATCACCCCATATAGACTCCCTGATCACCCCCCTGTCATTGATTAGCCCCCTGTCATTGATCAACCCCCTGTAAAGCTCCATTCAGACGTCCGCATGATTTTTACGGATCCACTGATAGATGGATCGGATCCGCAAAACGCATCCGGACGTCTGAATGAAGCCTTACAGGGGCGTGATCAATGACTGTGGTGATCACCCCATATAGACTCCCTGATCACCCCCCTGTCATTGATTACCCCCCTGTCATTGATTACCCCCCTGTAAAGCTCCATTCAGACGTCCGCATGATTTTTACGGATCCACTGATAGATGGATCGGATCCGCAAAACGCATCCGGACGTCTGAATGAAGCCTTACAGGGGCATGATCAATGACTGTGGTGATCACCCCATATAGACTCCCTGATCACCCCCCTGTCATTGATAACCCCCCCTGTCATTGATTACCCCCCTGTAAAGCTCCATTCAGACATCCGCATGATTTTTACGGATCCACTGATAGATGGATCGGATCCGCAAAACGCATCCGGACGTCTTAATGAAGCCTTACAGGGGCATGATCAATGACTGTGGTGATCACCCCATATAGACTCCCTGATCACCCCCCTGTAAAGCTCCATTCAGATGTCCGCATGATTTTTACGGATGCACTGATAGATGGATCGGATCCGCAAAACGCATCCGGACGTCTGAATGAAGCCTTACAGGGGCATGATCAATGACTGTGGTGATCACCCCATATAGACTCCCTGATCACCCCCCTGTAAAGCTCCATTCAGATGTCCGCATGATTTTTACGGATGCACTGATAGATAGATCGGATCCGCAAAACGCATCCGGACGTCTGAATGAAGCCTTACAGGGGCGTGATCAATGACTGTGGTGATCACCCCATATAGACTCCCTGATCACCCCCCTGTCATTGATTACCCCCCTGTCATTGATTACCCCCCTGTAAAGCTCCATTCAGACGTCCGCATGATTTTTACGGATCCACTGATAGATGGATCGGATCCGCAAAACGCATCCGGACGTCTGAATGAAGCCTTACAGGGGCGTGATCAATGACTGTGGTGATCACCCCATATAGACTCCCTGATAACCCCCCTGTCATTGATTACCCCCCTGTAAAGCTCCATTCAGACGTCCGCATGATTTTTACGGATCCACTGATAGATGGATCGGATCCGCAAAACGCATACGGACATCTGAATGAAGCCTTACACGGGCGTGATCAATGACTGTGGTTATCACCCCATATAGACTCCCTGATCACCCCCCTGTCATTGATCACCCCCCTGTCATTGATCACCCCCCTGTCATTGATCACACCCCTGTCATTGATCACCCCCCTGTCATTGATCACCCCCCTGTAAGGCTCCATTCAGACATTTTTTTGGCCCAAGTTAGCGGAATTTTTTTTTTTTTTTCTTACAAAGTCTCATATTCCACTAACTTGTGTCAAAAAATAAAATCTCACATGAACTCACCATACCCCTCACGGAATCCAAATGCGTAAAATTTTTTAGACATTTATATTCCAGACTTCTTCTCACGCTTTAGGGCCCCTAGAATGCCAGGGCAGTATAAATACCCCACATGTGACCCCATTTCGGAAAGAAGACACCCCCAGGTATTCCGTGAGGGGCATATTGAGTCCATGAAAGATTGAAATTTTTGTCCCAAGTTAGCGGAACGGGAGACTTTGTGAGAAAAAAATTAAAAATATCAATTTCCGCTAACTTGTGCCAAAAAAAAAAAAAAATTCTATGAACTCGCCATGCCCCTCATTGAATACCTTGGGGTGTCTTCTTTCCAAAATGGGGTCACATGTGGGGTATTTATACTGCCCTGGCATTCTAGGGGCCCCAAAGCGTGAGAAGAAGTCTGGTATCCAAATGTCTAAAAATGCCCTCCTAAAAGGAATTTGGGCACCTTTGCGCATCTAGGCTGCAAAAAAGTGTCACACATCTGGTATTGCCGTACTCAGGAGAAGTTGGGGAATGTGTTTTGGGGTGTCATTTTACATATACCCATGCTGGGTGAGAGAAATATCTTGGTCAAATGCCAACTTTGTATAAAAAAATGGGAAAAGTTGTCTTTTGCCAAGATATTTCTCTCACCCAGCAAGGGTATATGTAAAATGACACCCCAAAACACATTCCCCAACTTCTCCTGAGTACGGCGATACCACATGTGTGACACTTTTTTGCAGCCTAGGTGGGCAAAGGGGCCCATATTCCAAAGAGCACCTTTAGGATTTCACAGGTCATTTACCTACTTACCACACATTAGGGCCCCTGGAAAATGCCAGGGCAGTATAACTACCCCACAAGTGACCCCATTTTGGAAAGAAGACACCCCAAGGTATTCCGTGAGGGGCATGGCGAGTTCCTAGAATTTTTTTTTTTTTGTCACAAGTTAGTGGAAAATGCTGATTTTTTTTTTTTTTTTCATACAAAGTCTCATATTCCACTAACTTGTGACAAAAAATAAAAACTTCCATGAACTCACTATGCCCATCAGCGAATACCTTGGGGTCTCTTCTTTCCAAAATGGGGTCACTTGTGGGGTAGTTATACTGCCCTGGCATTCTAGGGGCCCAAATGTGTGGTAAGGAGTTTGAAATCAAATTCTGTAAAAAATGACCTGTGAAATCCGAAAGGTGCTCTTTGGAATATGGGCCCCTTTGCCCACCTAGGCTGCAAAAAAGTGTCACACATCTGGTATCTCCGTACTCAGGAGAAGTTGGGGAATGTGTTTTGGGGTGTCATTTTACATATACCCATGCTGGGTGAGAGAAATATCTTGGTCAAATGCCAACTTTGTATAAAAAAATGGGAAAAGTTGTCTTTTGCCAAGATATTTCTCTCACCCAGCATGGGTATATGTAAAATGACACCCCAAAACACATTCCCCAACTTCTCCTGAGTACGGCGATACCAGATGTGTGACACTTTTTTGCAGCCTAGGTGGGCAAAGGGGCCCATATTCCAAAGAGCACCTTTCGGATTTCACAGGTCATTTTTTACAGAATTTGATTTCAAACTCCTTACCACACATTTGGGCCCCTAGAATGCCAGGGCAGTATAACTACCCCACAAGTGACCCCATTTTGGAAAGAAGAGACCCCAAGGTATTCGCTGATGGGCATAGTGAGTTCATGGAAGTTTTTATTTTTTGTCACAAGTTAGTGGAATATGAGACTTTGTATGAAAAAAAAAAAAAAAATCATCATTTTCCACTAACTTGTGACAAAAAATAAAAAATTCTAGGAACTTGCCATGCCCCTCACGGAATACCTTGGGATGTCTTCTTTCCAAAATGGGGTCACTTGTGGGGTAGTTATACTGCCCTGGCATTCTAGGGGCCCAAATGTGTGGTAAGGAGTTTGAAATCAAATTCTGTAAAAAATGACCTGTGAAATCCGAAAGGTGCTCTTTGGAATATGGGCCCCTTTGCCCACCTAGGCTGCAAAAAAGTGTCACACATCTGGTATCTCCGTACTCAGGAGAAGTTGGGGAATGTGTTTTGGGGTGTCATTTTACATATACCCATGCTGGGTGAGAGAAATATCTTGGCAAAAGACAACTTTTTCCATTTTTTTATACAAAGTTGGCATTTGACCAAGATATTTATCTCACCCAGCATGGGTATATGTAAAAAGACACCCCAAAACACATTCCTCAACTTCTCCTGTATACAGAGATACCAGATGTGTGACACTTTTTTGCAGCCTAGGTGGGCAAAGGGGCCCATATTCCAAAGAGCACCTTTCGGATTTCACAGGTCATTTTTTACAGAATTTGATTTCAAACTCCTTACCACACATTTGGGCCCCTAGAATGCCAGGGCAGTATAACCACCCCACAAGTGACCACATTTTGGAAAGAAGAGACCCCAAGGTATTTCGTGATGGGCATAGTGAGTTCATAGAAGTTTTTATTTTTTGTCACAAGTTAGTGGAATATGAGACTTTGTAAGAAAAAAAAAAAAAAAAAAAAATCATCATTTTCCGCTAACTTGTGACAAAAAATAAAAAGTTCTATGAACTCACTATGCCCATCAGCGAATACCTTAGGGTGTGTACTTTCCGAAATGGGGTCATTTGTGGGGTGTTTGTACTGTCTGGGCATTGTAGAACCTCAGGAAACATGACAGGTGCTCAGAAAGTCAGAGCTGCTTCAAAAAGCGGAAATTCACATTTTTGTACCATAGTTTGTAAACGCTATAACTTTTACCCAAACCATTTTTTTTTTACCCAAACATTTTTTTTTTATCAAAGACATGAGGAACAATAAATTTAGAGCAAAATTTATATATGGATGTCTTTTTTTTTGCAAAATTTTACAACTGAAAGTGAAAAATGTAATTTTTTTGCAAAAAAATCGTTAAATTTCGATTAATAACAAAAAAAGTAAAAATGTCAGCAGCAATGAAATACCACCAAATGAAAGCTCTATTAGTGAGAAGAAAAGGAGGTAAAATTCATTTGGGTGGTAAGTTGCATGACCGAGCAATAAACGGTGAAAGTAGTGTAGGTCAGAAGTGTAAAAAGTGGCCTGGTCTTTCAGGGTGTTTAAGCCATAGGGGCTGAGGTGGTTAAGCAGACTGTGATTGTCTATTGTTGTGACTTAGATGAAGATCAGATCACATTTTATGACCAATTTGTGCAGAAATCCATATAATTCCAAAGGGTTCACATACTTTTTCTTGCAACTGTATGCAGAGGTGCCCCCGTGACGTCCACCATCCATTTGGATATCTTCTCTATCAACTTTCGATGTTCTTTTCTGAGCCTACCATGTTGATGACGGTTATCGGCGAATCAGGGTTCCACGTTGGAGAGGGAGCATGAGAAAGAGAGACCTCATCCAAGGGAGGTCAATGGCTGCAATGGGATTATTATTGAAGCAGAAGGATCGAATGAAAGGGCCAATTAAAGACGAATTTTAGAAATTTAAGTCCCTGTCACCTATGCAGAGTAGTTTTTTTTTTTCGCCAGAAATTGGTTAATGTCACCCACCAATGGAACAGATTATTTTTAAAAATGTCTGTCCCTGTCACCTATGCAGAGCAGAGGTTTATTCACGTCCAAAATTGTAAAATGTCAACCCAAGAATGTAACAGAAAAATTTGTGAAATTTATTAACCTGTCTACTTGGGAGAGCAGGGGTCTATGACAGAAAAAATTGTTTAATGTCACCCGAAAATGTAAAAGAAAAATTTGTGAAATTTATTAAGCTGTCAACTAGGTAGAGGAGGGGTATATCACACCCAAAAATTGGTGAATTTCACCCGAAAATGTAACAGACAAATTAGTGAATTTTTTTAACCTGTCTACTAGGTATAGCAGTGGTACATCACACCCAAAAAATTGTGTATTTTACCCTAAAATGTAACAGACAAATATGTGAATTTTTTTTACCTGTCTACTAGGTATAACAGTGGTATATTACACCCAAAAATTAGTGAATTTCAACCGAAAATGTAACAGACAAATTAGTGAATTTTTTTAACCTGTCTACTAGGTATAGCAGTGGCATATCACACCCAAAAATTGGTAAATTTCACCTGAAAATGTAACAGACAAATTAGTGCATTTTTTTTACCTGTCTACTAGGTATAGCATTGGTACATCACACCCAAAAATTGGTGAGTTTCACCCAAAAATGTAACAGACAAATTTGTGATTTTTTTTTTACCTGTCTACTAGGTATAGCAGTGGTATATCACACCCAAAAATTGTTGAATCTCACCCGAAAATGTAACAGACAAAGTAGTGAAATGACATAAAAGAAAATACATACAAATCAAAATAAATAAATTGATTTATGAGGTGGAGGTCCATATGGAGTAGGAGTTTGAGGAGGCAGTGGACGTAGTAGGTGTAGGTGGAAGCAGTGGTGGAGGAGGACGAGGTAGCCAACACTGGTTTTTGGTTTTATTTTTTTATTTTTTTAATTAGGGTACACTCCAAAAGAGTGTGAAATATCCAAAATACAAGAATGAGCAATTGCGCTGTAGTATAACAATGGCTGGTTAAGGCCGGTATACATGTCTATTCTGCACAAGGTACGGACAAGTCCTGTGGGATCCATGCCTGGTTCATTTTAATGAACGTGAGCTTGTCCACATTGGCTGCTGCGCTTGTATGTGATAACGCTCCCTGCCGTGCTAAACAAACATTCAGATAATACACTGGCTGCAGGGCAGGCCAGCACCTCCAAGGCGTAAAGGGCAAGCTCAGGCCATGTGCCCAATTTGGAGACCCAGAAAATGAAGGCGGCAGACCCGTCATTCAGTACATGTAGGCGTGTGCACACATACTGCTCCACCATGTTGGTGAAATGCTGCCTCCTGCTAAGACGTTCCATATCAGCTGGTGGTGCTGATTGTTGTGGCGTGCTGACAAAGCTTTTCCACATTTCGGCCATGCTAACCCCGCCTTCTGAGGTGCTGGCGGTGCCCCAGCTGCATTGGTGACCTCTTCCTCCTCCTCTGCCTTTGCCTTGTGCTTCCACTGTGCCCCCGCTGTCAGGAGGGAATGCCACCAGCAGCACGTCTACCAGCGTGCACTTGTACTCACGCATCTTACGATCACGGTCCAATGACGGAATTAAGGACTGTACTTTATCCTTGTAATGGGGATCCAGCAGTGTGGCCACCCAGTAATCAGCACAAGTTAGAATGTGGGCAACTCGGCGGTCGTTGCAGAGACACTGCAGCATGTAATCGCTCATGTGTTCCAGGCTGCCCAGAGGCAACGAAAAACTGTCCTCTGTGGAAGGTGTATCGTCTGTGTCCTCTGTATCCCCCCAGCCACGCACCAGTGATGGCCATGAGCTGGTCTGGGTGCCACCCTGCTGTGAACATTGTTCCTCCATCTCCTCCTCCTCCTCATCCTCCACCTCGTCATCCTCCAAAACTGTGCCCTGGCTGGAAAATTGTGTACCTGGTGTTTGTGGGTGCAGGAACCCACCCTTTGGAGCCACTTGTGAATGACTGGCCGAAAAACCCTACAAAATGATCCCTCTTCCTCCTCCTGTGCCACATCCTCTTTCATCATCGCCAGCAGTGTTTTTTCAAGGAGGCATAGAAGTGGGATAGTAATACTGAGAACTGCGTTATCGGCACTGGCCATGCTGGTGGAGTACTCTAAACAGCGCAACAAGGAACACAGGTCTCGCATGGAGGCAAAGTCATTGGTGGTGAAGTGGTGCTGTTCCGCAGAGCGACTCACCCGTGCGTGCTGCAGCTGAAACTCCACTATCGCCTGCTGCTGCTCGCACAGTCTGGCCAGCATGTGCAAGGTGGAGCTCCACCTTGTGGGCACGTCACATATGAGGTGGTGAGCGGGAAGGCTGAAGTTACGCTGCAGCGCTGACAGGCGAGCAGCAGCAGGTTGAGAACGCCGAAAGCGCGCATAGACGGTCCGCACTTTATGCAGCAGCTCTGACATATCGGGGACATTTTTAAGGAATCTGTGCACCACCAAATTCAGCACATGCGCCAGGCAAGGGATGTGCGTCAAACTGGCTAATCCCAGCGCTGCTACGAGATTTCGCCCATTATCGCACACTACCATGCCGGGCTTGAGGCTCACTGGCACCAACCACTCATCAGTCTGTTGTTCAAGGCCCGTCCACAGCTCCTGCGCAATGTTGGGTTTGTCCCCCAAACAGATACATTTTAAAACTGCCTGCTGTCGTTTACCCCTGGCTGTGCTGAAGTTGGTGGTGAAGGTGTTACGCTGACCAGATGAGGAGCCGGTAGAGGATAAGGAAATGGAGTAGGAGGAGGAAGCAACAGGAGGCAAACTGAAGCACCCTGCAATCCTCGGTGGTGGAAGGACATGCGCCAAACTGCTATCCGCCTCAGGCCCAGCCGCCACTGCATTTACCCAGTGTGTTATGGAGATATAACGTCCCTGACCGTGCTTACTGGTCCACGTATCCGTAGTGATGGCGTTGTGCAGTGCACACCTGATTTTTTCCCCCACTTGGTTGTGCAGGGAAGGGATGGCTCGCCTGGAAAAGTAGTGGCGGCTGGGCACGATGTACTGTGGGACAGCCACCGCCATAAGGCCTTTAAAACTATCCGTCTCCACCAGACGGAATGACAGCATTTCAAAGGCCAGTAATTTAAAAATGCTGGCATTCAGGGCCAGGAATCGCGGGTGGGTAGGGGGGTGCTTCCTTTTCCGCTCCAGTGTTTGGGAGATGGAGAGCTGAACGCTTCCGTGGGACATTGTGGAGATGCTTGGTGACCAGGGTGGTGGTGTTGCTGGCAGATCCCCTGTTTGCGGGGTGGCAGGTGGCACTGTCACTCCAGAGGTGGATAAAGAGGCCGAGACTGCAGCAGAAGAGGAAGCAGGAGGAGCCAGAGACCTTTCTTGGTTTTTGAGGTGTCTACTCCACTGCAGCTCGTGCTTTGCACTTAAATGCCTGGTCATACAGGTTGTGCTCAGGTTGAGAACGTTTATGCCTCTTTTCAGACTCTGATTGCACAGCGTGCAAACTACTCGTGTCTTGTCGTCAGCACATTGTCTGAAGAACTGCCATGCCAGGGAACTCATTGGAGCTGGCTTTGGTGTGCTCGGTCCCTTGCTGCGGTGGGCAGTAGCAGGTGTACTGTCTAGGGGACGGCCGCTTCGCTTTTGCACCCTGCTCCCTCTTCTGCTGTGCTGTACTCCCTCTTCTGTGCGACCACCGCCTCTTCCTCCGAACTACAGAGGTCACTCGCATGACCTTGATTCCATGTGGGGTCGAGGACCTTATCGTCCTCCACATCATCTTCCACCCAGTCTTCACCCCTGCCCTCCTTGTCAGTCTGCACACTTTCGAAAGCCCCAGCAGTTGGCACCTGTGTTTCGTCATCATCCGAGACGTTCTGCGATGGTCCTCCCATGTACTCATCTTGAAACATAAGTGGTTGGGCATCGGTGTACTCAATCTCTTCCACTTCTGGGACAGGGCTAGGTGGATGGCCCTGGGAAACCCTGCTAACAGAGTCATCAAAAAGCAGAAGAGACTGCTGCATGACTTGGGGCTCAGACTGCTTGGCTGATTTGCAAGGGGGTGAGGTGAAAGACTGATGGACATGGGCTGCAGGTGCCAACTCTGATCTTTCAGCAGGAGACTGGGTGAGAGACAATGTGAAGGAACTGGAGGCACTATCAGCAACCCAATCTACTATCGCCTGTACTTGTACTGGCCTCACCATTCGTAGAGCCGCATTAAGCCCGACCAAATACAGCTGCAGGTTCTGTCGCCTACTCGCACCTGAGGAAGGGGTTTCACTTGTGCGTGTAGCTGGCATAGATCGACCACGTCCTCTCCCTGCAACAGGAGCTCCACCAGCAGCACCACAACCTGGGCCACGTCCCTCATTTGACGCTCTCCTCATATTTCTCAAATTTAGGATCTTGCCAATAATTGGGTGTTTTATTAATAGCAGAATAGAACCACAGTATCTAAAGGGTGTATCTCACACGTACAGATTTAGACTAGGCCGCAATTAAAGATTTTTGTCCAAAATAGGTGTTTTGCTAATAACAGAATAGAACCACTGTATGTAAAGGGTGTCTCTCAATACGTACAGATGTAGACTAGGCCGCAATTAAAGTTTTTTGCCCAAAATGGGTGTTTGTTTAATAACAGAATATGACAGCAGTATATAACCCTTGAATTTCACACGTGCAGATGCAGCAAGGGCTGTAAAATTGTGTATTTTGCCCAAAAAGGGTGTTTTATTAATAGCAGAATATAACCACAGTATCTAAAGTGTGTATCTCCCACGTACAGATACAGACTAGGCCCCAATTAAATTTTTTTGCCCAAAATTGTTGTTTTTCAAATAACAGAATAGAACCACAGTATCTAAAGTGTGTATCTCAAAATGACATATGCAGCAAAGGCTGCAAAATTTATTTTTTTGCCCAAAATGGGTGTTTGTTTAATAACAGAATATGACAGCATTAAATAACCCTTGAATTTCACACGTGCAGATGCAGCAAGGGCTGTAAAATTGTGTATTTTGCCCAAAAAGGGTGTTTTATTAATAGCAGAATATAACCACAGTATCTAAAGTGCGTATCTCACACGTACAGATACAGACTAGGCCGCAATTTAAGTTTTTTGCCCAAAATGGCTGTTTTGCAAATAGCAGAATAGAACCACAGTATCTAAAGTGTGTATCTCACACGTACAGATACAGACTAGGCCGCAATTTAAGTTTTTTGCCCAAAATTGTTGTTTTTCAAATAACGGAATAGAACCACAGTATCTAAAGGGTGTATCTCAAAATGACATATGCAGCAAAGGCTGCAAAATTACGTTTTCTGCCCAAAATGGGTGTTTGTTTAATAACAGAATATGGCAGCAGTATATAACCCTTGAATTTGACACGTGCAGATGCAGCAAGGGCTGTAAAATTGTGTGATATGCCCAAAAAGGTGTTTAATTAAGAGCAGAATATTACCACAGTATATAAAGTGTGTATCTCACACGTACAGATGCAGACTAGGCTGCAATTTAAGTTTTTTTTGCCCAAAATTGTTGTTTTTCAAATAATAGAATAGAACCACAGTATCTAAAGTGTGTATCTCACAATGACATATGCAGCAAATGCTGCAAAATTATTATTTTTGCCCAAAATGGGTGTTTTTTTTTAATAACAGCATTTGACAGCAGTATATAACCCTTGAATTTAACACTTGCAGATGCAGCAAGGGCTGTAAAATTGTGTATTTTGGCCAAAAAGGGTGTTTTTAAAAACCCAGAAAATTATAGCTGTATTTCTAGCTTAAATTGCACACTGACTAATCCTGCAAAGGCACCAGATGTTGGATATTGCCAAAAATGGCTGTTTTTTCAAAGCCAGAAAATTATTGAAGTTTTTAAAACTTGTTTTTAACAATCACAGATGCAGCAAGGACTGCAATATTAAGTATTTTGAAAAAAAAGGGTGTTTTTTTTACTAACAGAATATGAAAGCTGTATATAACGCTTGAATTTCACATGTGCAGATGCAGCAAGGGTGTAAAATAGTGTATTTTGGCCAAAAAGGGTGTTTTTAAAAACCCAGAAAATTATAGCTGTATTTCTAGCTTAAATTGCACACTGACTAATCCTGCAAAGGCACCAGATGTTGGATATTGCCAAAAATTGAAGTTTTTTCAAAGCCAGATTATTATTGCATAATTTTAAGCTTGGATTTGAATGTCACAAAAGCACAGATGCAGTGCTGGTGCACTGAGCTTGTATAAAATGGCCACCGTCGCAGCCCACCTAACTAACAGACGGATAAAAGTTATTTTTCTCTGTCACTGGGCTCAGGGCAGCATAAAAAGATTGTGCACTGCACCCACACAACTAAATCTATGTAGATCGCTGAGTTCAATTGGAGTTCTGATAACAGAATCTGTCCTATTCTCTCCCTTACAGCAGCAGCATCATCCTCTCCCTACACTAAGCACAGCAGAGTGACGTGCAGCGCTATGTGACTCCAGCTTATATAGAGGCTGAGTCACATGCTGCACTGGCCAATCACAGCCATGCCATTAGTAGGCATGGCTGTGATGGCTTCTAAGGTCACACAGTTAAACGCTTGTTCATTGGCTGCTCTGCAGCCTTTCAAAAAGCGATAAGAAATCGCCAAACACCGCACCTGAACCCGAACTTTTACTGAAATGTTCGGGTTCGGGGTCCAAAAATCCTAAAGTTCAGTACGAACCCGAACTTTACAGTTCGGGTTCACTCAACCCTAGTCAACAGGTTATATTGTGTGTCTATATAGGTTATTATATGTGTGTCTCTTACAGAACAATAATTCCTGCCTGATGAGTATTAATCAAATTAATTAATACTTGCCTACACCCACACGATGGACATGCGTCCAATGCAGCTGGAGATGATTTCCAGATTCATTTCTGGTGAGTTATAAGTTCTTCTACTGCGCAAATTTGAAACAGCCAGTTTGATATGGACAGGTATGGAATTTTAATCCCAAGCTGCATCATGATAAACTGGCAGTTTAGTGGCCCCACACCTAGCAACGAGTTCCCTAAATTTAATAATTTTATCTTTGACAGCATTTTAGTTTTACTTTGTCTCTTATTGAGTCCTTCACTTGTTTCTTAGTGTATAAATGAAAGGATTTAATAAAGGAGCCATAGCTGTGCTGACCAGATTTATTATCTTATCAGTTAGTATTGAATAGCCCTTAGACGGCCGGATCTGTATGAATATGGCACTGCCAAACACTATGGACACCATGGTGAGGTGGGAAACACAGGTAGAGAATGTCTTCTGTCTTCCTTTCTCTGATGGAATCTTCACAATGGTGTAGACAATAAACATATAAGATATTACTGTTATTTTTAATGGTATGACCGAGGTGAAGATTTATATTATGTAATTTGCATATGTATGTTTGGAGGTGTATAAACTCCAAATTTGAATGTGCCTGATTTTCATCTATAGGCAGCACTCGGTGCACCTGTGAGGGCTGCCTCATATCAGTCAGTTCTGGGTAGGACTCACAGCCTCCCCCCTCCTCCCATTGCATGTGTGGTTTCACACTGGAGGCAACTGGGAGCTGTTTGCTGTGAGTCGTACCTTACGCTTCTGTAATTCGCCCACTGGCCCCTGGTACTGCCCATATGGCACAGTTAGATTAACGTTAGGTCCCGTGCCACCTGAGATACATTGACCTTCCTATAAGGATATATTGGCTAAAGGCTCATTTTAACATCAGTGTGAGGGTTTAGTCAGATTTTGTTGATTGCATCCACCACAGTAGTGCACCTATTCTTCTAAATGTTTATTTGATATAGTCAATTACATCCACACATTTTGCTATCTGGTGTAGGATGTCTATATGGCACTTATGGTCTGCTGCGGGCATCCTCCATTGTACGCATTTCTTGCTGGGGATCGCCATTAGCAACGGACCACATGTGCAGGATTTGCTCCCCTGGTTATAAATGCACAACTGCATATGGGGTTGAACATTTTCTGCTTTTTGAGACCACTCTATATTATGTAATCGGCCCCAAACCTAGCAACGAGTTCCCTAAATTTTATAATTTTATCTTTAACAGCAAAGTAACATTTTACGTTTTACTTTGTCTCTTATTGAATCCTTAACTTGTTGGTTTCTTAGTGTATAAATGAAAGGATTTAATAAAGGAGCCATAGCTGTGCTGACCAGATTTATTATCTTATCAGTTAGTATTGAATAGCCTTTAGACGGCCGGATCTGTATGAATATGGCACTGCCAAACACTATGGACACCATGGTGAGGTGGGAAACACAGGTAGAGAATGTCTTCTGTCTTCCTTTCTCTGATGGTATCTTCACAATGGTGTAGACAATAAACATATAAGATATTACTGTTATTATTAAAGGTATGACCAAGATGAAGACAGATGTGATAATTGTTGACAGTTTGAAGAAGGTAATATCCACACCCACACAAATCAGTTTCAATATGGCTGTGCTATCACAAAAGAAATGGTCTATCACAAAGCCACATAAGGGTAGCTTAATAAAAACAATAGCCATAGATGAGATGAATACAAAAGGGATCATTACACAAATGCTTATTAAGGTTACACAGAGTTTATGAGTCATAATGGAGGGATATCTGAGAGGGGAGCAGATGGCCAGATAGCGGTCAATAGACATAACAGATAACATTAAAAAAACTGTAGAGGAAGTTAAAAAATAAAGATAACATTGGGTATAGCATCCGCTCAAAGAAACCATTTTTCTTCCACCAAGAACAAATAATAGTTGTGGGATTATAGCTGAAATCCCAAAAGTTTCCAAAACGGACACACTAACTAGGAAAAAGTACATGGGTGAATGGAGACGGTAGTTGGTGGATATGATGATGATCATTATGAAGTTTCCAGCCAATGTAGCAAGGTAGACCAGCAACAATATCCCCAACATGGTGTTACATACTGCTGGACCGCCAGAAAACCCTTGCAATATGAAATATGAGATCACGGTTTTATTCAAAATTTCCATAGATTATTATTGGCCATTATAAGGTTGAAACCAGCAATGATTATATGACAAATAATTCTCCAGGAGACTGCCCGGTTATACAAGTAGTAGTATTGAATAAAAGCACACAATGAGAGGACTTATATATAGGGAAGAGATCCTGTTACAAGAAGACATTTATCTTCATTGTTTATGAATTGAAAAACAAAAGAAAATCACGTTACAAAACATCACAGCAGACACTCCAGAAGCTGCAAAATAATACAATATCATGCTTCCCAAGTGTCCCTCTTTTGGAGGGAAAGTCCCTCTTTTTGACCCAAGTTCTTCTGTCTCTTTTTGATCCTTAAATGTCCCTGTTTTTACCTGGGGAATTAAAGCATAAATGTGCATTAATACATTTACTAAATTGCTCCGTACTAAAGTGTAAATTTAATATTTGGTGCTATATTTAAGTTGATATTGAAGCACAAGCCAAAAATTGTCCCAGGGGCCCCACACGCTGTAAAAAAATAAAGGAACTTATACTCACCTAACCTAGCTGCTGCAGTTGTGACAGAGTAAGGGCTCATGCACACGGCGTTGTGTGGCCGTTCCGTGCATTGGGGACCGCAATTTGCAACATCCATGCGGCGGCCGGGACGGATCGAGGCCTATTCAACTTGAATGGGTCTGTGATCCGTCCGCACCGTAAAAAAATAGAACATGTTCTATTTTTTTGGCGGTGCGGAGGCACAGACAGAAACACCATGGAAGCACTCCGTAGTGCTTACGTGGGGTTCCAATCTGTGCTTCCGTTCCGCCTCTCCCGGATTGCGTACCCATTCAAGTGATGCTGGGTGCACGCGGCCGTGCCCGTGTATTGCGGACCCGACATATACGGGGCGCAATACGGCCACAGCCAGGCAACAGCCGTGTGCATGAGCCCTAAGTAATTATGTTTTGGCAGAGTTAGAGGTGTGGCCTAGTATTTTAAAAAAAACGCACATATTGCCCCTCTTTGCGATTTTCAAAAGTTGGGAGGTATGCAATATACACCTCAGATGCTGCAAAACAACATAAAACACATTTCAGATGCTGTAAAACAACACAACATGCAGTACACACATCACATGCTTCTAAATAGTGTTGAGCCAAAGCATCCGAATTCGACCTGAAGTTTAGGAAAAATTTGATTTGCCGCAAAGCCAAGTTTCCTCGCCATGGTAACTTATCAATTTCTGCAGTGAGCATGAAGACGTCTCCACGTGATCACGCTGTGATGAAGTCAACGTGTGCGGGCTGCATGATCACGTGGTGGTGTCATCACACTCGCTGCAGGTCCTTTGACAGGGTTTGTTCAATCAAGACGGATCAGATGGCCTCTCTGCGATCACATATACTTTTTATTAACCTGAATAAATAATGTGAGTATCAGATGCTACGATCAGCGTTGAACATGGCATCTGAAGGTTTAAATGACAGTTGGGGCGGCGTCCACTGCATACAATGAAAAGCAATTCGTGACTAAGTAACTTGTAATGAATCGAACTTCTTGAAGAAGTTTGGCGAAGGTACCAAAGCAAATTTTTTTAACTTTGCTCATCTCTACTCCTAAACAACACAATACACATTTCCCATGCTACAAAATAACTCATTACACACCTCTGATGCTGTAAAGCACAATACACACCTACCATGCTCAAAACAACAAAATACTCCTTAGACCAAGTATACACTACAGTTATCAGTTATTGTGAGCCAAAACTAGGTGTGGGTGTAACGGTCACGTCCACACACACACAGGGGGAAGGATAGTGACCACTGCGCTCCACCCTCACCCCTGGCCCTGCCTACTTGCCTCACGAGTCCTGATGACAGGGGACAACTGGACGACAGTCCCTAACTTAGGATATGTGCAGGGAAGACAGACAAGACAAAATACGGAACATGAACGGACCGGGTCAGAACCAAGAGAGCTACGCAGTACAAAGGATTAAGCAAAGAATGGTCAGGAGAAGCCGGGGTCAAATACCAGGAGAGCAGAGAAGTACAGGAGGAGTCCTAAGAGAGTAGTCAGGTGGGAGCCGAGGTCACAATACCAGGACGGATGCGCAGTACAGGAGGAGCAGGCAAAAGGATGGTCAGGGAACAGGATCAGGTAAGTATTCAGCAGTCCAACAAATAGCCAGGAACCTAGAAATTAACAGGCAACCTGTAGCCAGCAGGCTGCCTGTATTTATAGTGGGGAGTGAGGGTCATGTGACGTGGCCAGCGTCACATGACCGACAGACCAACCAGTCGAGCACCGAGTGATCAGCTCGGCGCTCAAGGCAGACTAGGAGCAGGGAGCGACCCAGCTAGTAAAGCCGCCCTGGGAATGAGGTCAAACACAGATCCTCATTCCCAAAGCTAAGCAACAGGTCTGCGGGCAATGGGGGACCGAGTGCACCTTCGGAACCCCATGACAGTGGGTCAGAAACACAGAATAGGTGCAAATCTTTCCATTACACCTTATCTCTGTTTAGCTTCAGTACTGATTTTGGCTCATAATAACTGATAGAAATAACTGACCAAATAACTCAAGTGTGAACTTGGCCTTAGATGCTTCAGACCAACACACTACAAACCTCAGATGCTGAACACAACACAATACACCTTAGATGCTCCAAGACAACTCAACACACAACTCATATGCTGCAAAAAATAACACACACCACATTTGATGAAAAACAATACAAAACACATATCAGATGCTGCAAAACAACACAATAGACACCTCATGCTGAATAATAATACAATACACATATCACATGCAGCAACACAATAAAAAACTTAGATAAAATGAAAAGAAAAAGTCTCAAAATACGTTGTCTGTCTTCTATGCGCTGCAGGTCCTGAAGTGATATGGGCAAGTTCACACAGTAATGCGTTTTATATGGAGGAGCGCTCTGCTTCAATCTCCATAGAGGAATAGATTTTCTGTTCGCCCCAGACGAAGCGTCAAGCAAAACCCGGGTCGGGTCTGAATATAAGGCTATGTTTTAAGGCATTTTAAAACATTCGTGTTTGTGAGTATAATAAATTGTACTTTTTTACCTCTTGTGGCGGTACTTCACTATCTGCGCACATCCCTTTTTGAAGGTTATACGATGTACCGGGAGGGTGTGAGCGACTGTGAGGATTCGTATGTCACTACATTTAGGAAGTGCGGAAAAATCCTGCTACGAAAAGCTATTCCTCTATGGAGATTGAAACAGCGCTGTCCTCCATATAAAACACAAAAACTTAGATGCTTCAGAACAGCACAATACATGCCGCAGATGCTGCAGATCTTCTTTTTGAAAAGGATGAGGGTGTTTTATATAAATCAGTGGTGGACAGGAAACAACTCTTTACTGAAATCTGACATGTTTGAACTGACCGTTAAAGTGTAAGGTATCCCATATATATACCATTGTACATAACAATGTTTCCCCCCCAAAAAATCAAGCATGTCTGAAACACTAGACAGGAAACTGCCTTTTACTGTTGACAGAGGTTCTGCAGCAGCTGGTGTTTAGCATAAAAAATAAAACATCTATTAACAATTATGATGAATATTAGAAGTAACCTTGACATTTTGTGACCTGTATGAGTTCTCTGCCTGTGGCACATTGCTTTTATGGTCACAGAACTTGGTAATTGCTGATATTCTTAGAATAACAAGTAGCGGGGAATATTATTCCATATATATTCAATAATACTGCACCAAGCTTACCACAAGAAAATCAAGCAAGACTAAAATACAGATGATTACTCTTAGGCCTCTTGCACACGGACGCTGTGTGCCCATGGCCGTATTGCGGCCCACATACGGCGGATACGCAATACACGGGTACCTGCCTGTGTGAACTCCGTATCACGGATGCGGACCCATTCACTTGTATGGGTCCACAAACACGGAGATGCGGAACAGAAGCCGGATCGGAACCCTACGGAAGCAATACGGAGTGCTTCTGTGGTGTTTTTGTCTGTGCCTCTGCACCACAAAAAAATAGAACTTGTTCTATTTTTTTGTGGTGCGGATGGATCACGGACCCATTCAAGTTGAATGGGTCTCGATCCGTCCTGGCAGCCGCACGTACGTTGCCCGTGCATTGGGGACTGCAAATTGTGGTCCCCAATGCACGGAACAGACCCACAACAACGGCCGTGTACAAGAGGCCTTAAAGGGATTCTGTCGCCACATACCTCTCCCTATCCCCAGCTGACATGGGAGGTGTACTCATCAGCTGAATTTAAAGCTGTTGGTCCCTCCTCAAAATGTGTCTGCAATGTGAAGAAATTAGCATTTTAATAATATGTAAATTAGCCCTTTGGTGCAAGAGGGTACTGCAATTGCACCTCGTTGCGCCCAGAGGCTCTGCTCACTCTATTCTAGGCCATGTCCACACCACTTTGAATGACAGAGCTAGGCAGTGAAGACATACTCATATTCTCCTGAAGTCTTGTGTCTGCACATTCAGTTTACTGAGGCGCAGTACAGTACAGAAGCTTACCAGCATATGGATTCAGTATTGCGCTGTGTTTGGTGCAGGCGACGTGCTTATTCCATTGGCCTTCTGTAAGGCCGGCGCCAATCAGTGAATGTCACGAGGGTATCAAGAGCCACGTCTGACTCCGTTATACCCGGGGTCAGGAGGTCGCAGCGGGTGGCTGCGCGCTCTATATCTAAAGATCACGTTGTTTCTTTGTGATTGTTTTCTGTGTTTGCCTTGCTATCCTTTTTGTCTCAATCAGGGATCCGTAGCTTCTCCTCCTCAGCTGTTTCTTGTCTGACCACTCCCAACCTCCTTATATTCTCCCCTCACTCTTCTCTAGTTGCCAGTTATAGAGCTTCCTGCCTGGACTTCTATACTGACCCACTGGAGTTGTGAATCCTGGTTGTCGTTCCAGAGTGCTTCCCTCCGGATCCCTGTTGGGCTTTTTGTTGTCTCCTGTTGTCGCCCACCTGGGATTATATGTTGAGTTTGTATTGTCTGTCCTTCCCTTGGTGTTTTCCTTTAGAGCTAGTGGTGCGGACTAGTGTTCCCACCGCCCTGTTCACTATCTAGGGCTCAGCTTAGGGAAAGCCAGGGCTTTAGGCACGTGATCGGCGTACGGGTGAGGAACCCGTCTAGGGACGTCAGGGCAGCCAGCTGCCAGCCGCTAGGTGAGTCAGGGGTCACCGTCTTCCCTCTCACTTGGACAGGGCCTTCCTGCTTCCCTCCCTGTGTGTCACGTATGTGATAGTCACGCCGACCGTGATATTATAACTGGCCTTACTTTTTGAGAAAAAAAAATATATAAATTTTTTTCTTTTTGTTGTTTTTTTTTTCTCTACTTAGAATCCAATATGGATCCTATTGCTGCCTTGGCAAAACAGCTTCAAGGTCTGTCTTTGGAGGTGGCAGGATTGAAGGCGTCTGTCCTCCAACGACAGCAGCAAATACAGCAGACCGCACCCCCAGCGGTTGCTATGGGTAACCAGGTTGTTACAGAACCCAAGGTTGTTCTTCCTGACAGATTTTCTGGGGGAAGGGACAAATTTGCGACGTTCCGTGAGGCCTGCAAATTATACTTTAAGTTGCACCCTTACTCCTCAGGTAATGAAGAACAGCGGGTGGGGATTGTCATTTCCCTGCTTCAGGGGGACCCACAATCCTGGGCGTTCTCATTACCCCCTGGTTCCCAGGCTCTCCGGTCAGTGGAGGGATTTTTTGGGGCTTTGGGGCTCATATATGATGACCCTGACCGAGTCGCCCTGGCTGAGTCGAAGTTACGGAGACTCCTACAGGGAGATCGGTCAGCAGAGGAATATTGCTCAGAGTTCCGTAGGTGGGCTACGGATACTCAGTGGAACGACCCGGCTCTCAGGAGTCAGTTCTGCTCTGGGTTATCTGAAAGGGTTAAGGATGCACTGGCGCTGTATGAGACCCCCCTTTCCCTTGATGCTGTTATGTCCCTCTCTATCAGAATAGATAGGCGTCTTAGGGAGAGATCGAAAATTCCTGAGCAATTGGTTACCTCTCCCAAGCAACAATTAGTCTGTACTGACTTAGATGAGCCTATGCAGCTAGGCGGAACTTCTCGTCAGGTCCGTCCTCCTGAGGTTCGCCGTAGGGGGGGGGCTTGTTTTTTCTGTGGGGGGAAGGGTCATTTCATTAATGTCTGTCCCTCCGTTCTCAAAAACAAAAGACCGTCGGAAAACTACTAACCCCAGGCTGTGCGGAGGATGTCAGCCGGGGGGTATACGTTTCCTCCATACGAACATCTCAATTTGTGTTACCAGCGGTTATTGTTTTTGGTGTTAAGACGGAGTCTATTTCTTTTTTTCTAGACAGTGGAGCAGGGGTAAATTTGATAGATGCCCATTTTGCCCGCACTATGGGTTTGTCTCTCTGTACGCTGCAGAGACCTATTCCCGTATTCGCTATAGACTCGGCTCCTCTGTCTCAGAGAAACCTCACCCACATTGTTCATAATTTACACCTTCGGGTAGGGGACCACCATAATGAGTGTCTTTCATGTTACGTTCTGGAGGGCCTTCCCTCTCCTGTGGTATTGGGTCTTCCCTGGTTGGTAGCGCACAATCCAGTGGTGGATTGGCAGGCCAGGGAGATATTGGAGTGGAGTGAGCATTGCAGAGAGAATTGCTTAAATAACAATTGCTTAATCGCCTCCATAGCTTCCCTACCTACATTTATTTCGGACTTTGAGGACGTTTTTTCTGAAAAGGGTTGTCAGAAGCTACCACCTCATCGTCCATATGATTGCCCGGTTAACCTGATTCCCGGTGCAAAATTACCCAAGTCCAGGTTGTATAATCTTTCGGGTCCCGAGAGACAAGCCATGAAAGATTATATCTCTGAGAGTCTGGCTAAGGGACACATCAGACCCTCTTCTTCACCCGTGGCTGCAGGGTTTTTCTTTGTTAAAAAGAAAGATGGGGGCCTGCGTCCTTGCCTAGATTTCCGTGAGCTAAATCAGATAACCATCCGAGACCCATACCCTCTTCCTCTCATTCCTGACCTTTTTAATCAGATTGCGGGTGCTAGGTGGTTCTCCAAACTTGATCTTAGGGGGGCCTACAATCTGATTCGTATCAGGGAAGGGGATGAGTGGAAGACAGCTTTTAACACCCCTGAGGGGCATTATGAAAATCTAGTTATGCTTTTCGGTCTGACCAATGCCCCCGCTGTCTTCCAACATTTCGTGAATGATATTTTTAGTCATCTCATCGGCAGGTTTATAGTCATATACCTAGATGATATCTTAATTTATTCGGCTGATCTGAAATCACATGAGGTGCATGTCAGGCAAGTACTGCAGGTTCTACGGACGAATAAATTATATGCGAAAATTGAAAAATGTGTCTTCGCCGTTCAGGAAATACAGTTCCTGGGATATCTATTATCTGCTTCAGGTTTCCGTATGGATCCTGGAAAGGTCCAGGCAATTTTAGATTGGGATCTTCCTGAGAACCTTAAAGCCCTACAACGGTTTTTGGGTTTCGCAAATTTCTATAGAAAGTTCATTAAAAATTATTCAGTGATCGTTAAACCCCTTACCGACATGACTAGGAAGGGGACTGATTTTTCTAAATGGTCTGACGCCGCTAAAAATGCATTTTCCTCTCTAAAGGAGAGGTTTACCTCGGCACCTGTTCGAATTCAACCTGATGTCTCCCAGCCTTTTATTGTTGAGGTAGATGCGTCAGAGGTGGGAGTGGGGGCTGTATTATCTCAGGGTCCGTCTCCTGGCAAATGGCGCCCTTGCGCTTTCTTTTCCAAAAAATTATCTTCTGCAGAGAAGAACTATGATGTTGGAAATAGGGAACTGTTGGCGATTAAACTGGCGCTTGAAGAGTGGCGTCACTTCTTAGAGGGAGCAATCCACCCTGTCACGGTGATTACGGATCACAAAAACCTTCTGTACCTAGAATCGGCTAAGCGTCTCACCCCTAGACAAGCTAGGTGGTCGCTATTCTTTACCAGATTTAACTTTGTAATCACCTATCGTCCTGGGGCAAAAAATACCAAGGCAGATGCGTTATCTCGTAGTTTTCCTGGAGGGGGTAATGCTAGTGATCCGGTACCTATTTTACAAAGAGGAGTGGTTGTCTCTGCTGTACACTCTGTTCTAGAGGGAAAGGTGTTAGAGGCCCAGGGGGAGGCCCCGGCCTCTTGCCCCTCAGAGAAATTGTTTGTACCATTAAACCTGCGTCTTGAATTATTAAAAGAACATCATAATTCGGCACTTGCTGGGCACCCGGGTAGTAAAGCAACCTTGGAGCTATTATCTCGTCGTTTTTGGTGGCCAAGGTTGCGTCAGGATGTAATAGATTTCGTGTCTACTTGCTCTACTTGTGCACGCGCGAAAGTCTCTCATACACGTCCAGCAGGGTCTTTATTGCCTCTTTTTATCCCCAATAGGCCATGGACACATCTGTCTATGGATTTCATCACTGACTTACCGTTGTCTGCGGGTAAAACAGTTATTTTGGTAGTAGTAGACAGGTTTAGCAAAATGGTACACTTTATTGCGCTACCCGCACTTCCTAATGCTAAAACTCTTGCTCAGGTGTTTATCAGTGAAATCGTGAAGCTTCACGGGGTCCCTTCCGATGTGGTTTCGGATCGGGGAACCCAGTTTATTTCTAAGTTTTGGAAAGCTTTTTGTTCCCGTTTGGGGGTACACTTGTCCTTTTCCTCGGCTTTCCATCCTCAGTCGAATGGACAGACTGAGCGTACCAACCAAAACCTAGAAACATATTTAAGGTGTTTTGTGTCTGAAAACCAAGAGTTGTGGTCATCATATTTACCGTTAGCGGAGTTTGCCATAAATAATCATTATCAGGAGTCCACTGGCAAGTCACCATTCCTTGGTGCATACGGTTTTCACCCCCAATTTTGTACTTTCAAAGAGGGGGGGTCTTCTGGGGTTCCCGAAGAGGAAAGGTTTTCTTCATCTCTTTCTTCGGTATGGCAGAAGGTGCAAGTTAACTTGAAAAAGATGAGTGGTAAATATAAATGCATGGCCGATAAGAAACGGTCGCCAGGTCCGGACCTAGGAGTGAATGACTATGTGTGGTTGTCTACTAGGAATATTAAGTTGAAGGTTCCCTCTTGGAAAATGGGTCCTAGGTTCATTGGTCCTTATAAAATAGTAGCCGTCATTAACCCTGTGGCTTTTCGCCTGGAGCTACCTCAGACTTTTAAGATCCATAACGTCTTCCATAAATCATTACTTAAGAAGTATGTTCCACCTCTAGAACCATCACCGCCGCCACCTCCTCCTGTTATTGTGGATGGTAATCTGGAGTTTCAGATAGCCTGAATTGTTGATTCTCGTCGGGTCCGCCGCTCTCTTCAGTATCTGGTGCATTGGAGGGGTTACGGTCCCGAGGAAAGAATGTGGGTTCCAGCGTCAGAGGTAAACGCCAACAAGTTAATTCAGGCTTTCCATGCCTCTCTTCCGGAGAGACCCGGTCCTGAGTGTCCGGAGGCCCCTCGTGAAACGGGGGGTACTGTCACGAGGGTATCAAGAGCCACGTCTGACTCCGTTATACCCGGGGTCAGGAGGTCGCAGCGGGGGGCTGCGCGCTCTATATCTAAAGATCACGTTGTTTCTTTGTGATTGTTTTCTGTGTTTGCCTTGCTATCCTTTTTGTCTCAATCAGGGATCTGTAGCTTCTCCTCCTCAGCTGTTTCTTGTCTGACCACTCCCAATCTCCTTATATTCTCCCCTCACTCTTCTCTAGTTGCCAGTTATAGAGCTTCCTGCCTGGACTTCTATACTGACCCACTGGAGTTGTGAATCCTGGTTGTCGTTCCAGAGTGCTTCCCTCCGGATCCCTGTTGGGCTTTTTGTTGTCTCCTGTTGTCGCCCACCTGGGATTATATGTTGAGTTTGTATTGTCTGTCCTTCCCTTGGTGTTTTCCTTTAGAGCTAGTGGTGCGGACTAGTGTTCCCACCGCCCTGTTCACTATCTAGGGCTCAGCTTAGGGAAAGCCAGGGCTTTAGGCACGTGATCGGCGTACGGGTGAGGAACCCGTCTAGGGACGTCAGGGCAGCCAGGTGCCAGCCGCTAGGTGAGTCAGGGGTCACCGTCTTCCCTCTCACTTGGACAGGGCCTTCCTGCTTCCCTCCCTCTGTGTCACGTATGTGATAGTCACGCCGACCGTGACAGTGAACTGACCGTTCTGACACAAGACTTCATGGCCAGGAGTGATTACATTTTCACTGCCTGACCATGTCATTCAAAGCAGCGGAGGTGCAGCCTAGAAGAGAGAGTGAGCGAAGTCTTTGGGTGCAACAAGGTAAAGGTACAACCTTACAGTATGTATAACCTTATGCTGCGTAAGATCTTAATTTAGATCTTAATTTTGAATATAAGCTAGGGCTAAACGGTGATATGTATGTAATGTGTGACTTCTTGTCGACGAAAAGTTGCACAACATTTATTTATAATGATAGTCAATGGTGTTGCACCGCGTCATGCTGCGACTGCTACACGACAGTCTCAAAAAATCCATCCTAGCTTACGGATTGAAGCCTGAGATCTACTGTCATCAAATCAGAAATGAACATAATGAATGCATCTCCTTTATTGTGATGCATAGTATGAGAAGATATACCGTATTGATCTTCTATAGATAAGGGCGGGTTTTGGAAAGGAGCATTCACTTGTAAAATACAATAGAAGGTACCTTTATGTTTGAGATGTGACGGTAACACTAAATACGTTGAAATATATTCTCCAGGATTAAGATTTCATCAGCATTGACACAAGCTTCTGTGTCGTAGAACAAAGTGAAATCATTCTACACTGCGAATTTATATACATTAATACAGATCTGCTAATAGCCTGTGTCTGTCATGAGGAAGAATCCACAGGGAAATGAGACCCAATAGATTTGTTGCTGTTATACCTGGCTTTGTTTGCTATAGCAATGTGTCATAGGTGTATTGTGATTTTATTCTTGACAGAGTTTCTAAATGTACATTTGTATAAAGTGAAACTCTATCCAGAGATTATATATATATATACAGTGGATATAAAAAGTCTACACACCCCTGTTAAAATGTCAGGTTTCTGTAATGTAAAAAAAATGAGACAAAGATAAATCATTTCAGAACCTTTTTCACCTTAAATGTGGCCTATAAACGATACCACTCAATTGAAAAACAAACTGAAATCTTATAGGTGGAGGGAAGAAAAAAAATTAAAAAAAATAAAATAATGTGGTTGCATAAGTGTGCACACCCTCTTACAACTGGATATGTAGCTGTGTTCAGAATTAAGCAATCACATTCAAAATCATGTTAAATAGGAGTCAGCATACACCTGCCATCATTTAAAGTGCCTCTGATTAACCCCAAATAAAGTTCAGCTGCTCTAGTTGGTCTTTTATGAAATTTTCTTAGTCACATCCCACAGCAAAAGCCATGGTCCACTGAGAGCTTCCAAAGCATCAGAGGGATCTCATTGTTAAAAGGTATCAGTCAGGAGAAGGGTACATAAGAATTTCCAAGGCATTAGATATATCATGGAACACAGTGAAGACAGTCATCATCAAGTGGAGAAAATATGGCACAACTGTGACATTACGAAGAACTGGACGTCCCTCCAAAATTGATGAAAAGACAAGAAGAAAACTGGTCTGAGAGGCTACCAAGAGGCCTACAGCAACATTAAAGGAGCTGCAGGAATATCTGGCAAGTACTGGCTGTGTGGTACATGTGACAACAATCTCCCGTATTCTTCATATGTCTGGGCTATGGGGTAGAGTGGCAAGACAAAAGTCTTTTCTTACGAAGAAAAACATCGAAGCCAGGCTACATTTTGCAAAAACACATCTGAAGTCTCCCAAAAGCATGTGGGAAAAGGTGCTATGGTCTGATTAAAAAAAAGGTTGAACTTTTTGGCCATAATTCCAAAAGAAATGTTTGGCGCAAAAACAACACTGCACATCACCAAAAGAACACCATACCACAGTGAAGCATGGTGGTGGCAGCATCATGCTTTGGGGCTGTTTTTCTTCAGCTGGAACTGGTGCTTTAGTTAAGCTAGAGGGAATCATGAACAGTTCCAAATGCCAGTCAATATTGGCACAAAACCTTCATGCTTCTGCTATAAAGCTGAACATGAAGACGAACTTCATCTTTCAGCATGACAACGACCCAAAGCATACATCCAAATCAACAAAGGAATGGCTTCACCAGAATAAGATTAAAGTTTTGGAATGGCCCAGTCAGAGCCCAGACCTGAATCCGAATTAAAATCTGTGGGGTGATCTGAAGAGGGCTGCGCACAGGAGATGCCCTCGCAATCTGACAGATTTGGATTGTTTTTGCAAAGAAGAGTGGGCAAGTATTGCCAAGTCAAAATGTGCCATGCTGATAGACTCATACCCAAAAAGAGTGCTGTAATAAAATCAAAAGGTGCTTTAACAAAGTATTAGTTTAAGGGTGTGCACACTTATGCAACCATATTATTTTATTTTAATATTTTTTCTTCCCTCTACCTAAAAGATTTTAGTTTGTTTTTCAATTGAGTTGTACAGTCGGATGTTTATTTATAAGTTCCAGCTTTCTGCAACACCATCCGTGACACCTATCAATATGAATAGACCTTGAAGGTAGGAATATTCATATGCTGTATACCTAGGCCCTTATATCCTAATAATGCCCTGGAATGAGGTTAGGACCAGAGACAACCCATTCCTCCCCAGATGGACGAATGAAAGTGTCTCAGGCCCAGATACAAACAACATGGAATATAACAAACACAAAATAATAAGAACAGACAAGACTTATCTGAAGGTAGAAAACTGGCAACTCCAGAAGCACCACAAAATATACAATACTAAGTAGATACCTTTAAAACATAACTTTTAATAGTAAACAGTTAAATCTTTAAGTGAATATGATAAACACCATTCGCTGCGCCAACGGTAACCAGGAGCTAGGGATATGGGGAGACTAGTACTGGGGCTCTGACAACTAGTCTCTCCCTACAATGGAAGTACCTTGGAGTGACAGTTACACTCTCCACAGAAAAATCCCACAGTTGCCCGTGGACACCTACTAAGCCCTCCCTGTCCCTGCGCAGCACTGGAGACTGCCCAGCTTCATCACACTGTGGTGGAGGTTCCTGTTACCAATATGTCATTATTTAGGTCTTAAAAAATGTCATTCTTTTGATCCTAATAAACGTCCCAACGCGTTTTGTTGGACATTAGTCCAATTCATCAGGGGACCTGTTGGTAATGATCCCAGTTTCTGAGGTGGTGGTCCCTTTGTTGGGCTGTGCTTGTGACCGCACAACCAAGCTCAAAACCACCTCTTCCTGCTGGGTTACAATACTACGGATACGTTGACCAGTAAGCACGGTCAGGGCTGTTATATCTCAGCACCCTGGGTAAATGCAGTGGTGGCTGGGCCTGAGGCGGATAGCAGTTTGGCGCATGTCCTTCCACCACCGAGGATTGCAGGGCGCTTCAGTTTGCCTCCTGTTGCTCCCTCCTCCTACTCTGCTTCCTCATCCTCTACCAGCTCCTCATCCGGTCAGCGTAACACCTTCACCACCAACTTCAGCACAGCCAGGGGTAAACGACAGCAGGCAGTTTTAAAACTTATCTGTTTGGGGGACAAACCCCACACCGTGCAGGAGCTGTGGACAGGCCTTGAACAACAGACCGATGAGTGGTTTGTGCCAGTCAGCCTCAAGCCCGACCTGGTGGTGTGCGATAATGGGCGAAATCTCGTAGCAGTTCTGGGACTAGCCGGTTTGACGCACATCACTTGCCTGGCGCATGTGCTGAATTTGGAGGTGCAGAGATTCCTTAAAAATTACCCAGATATGTCAGAGCTGCTGCATAAAGTGCGGGCCGTCTGTGCGTGCTTTTGGCGTTCTCACCCTGCTGCTGCTCGCCTGTCAGCGCTGCAGCGTAACTTCGGCCTTCCCGCTCACCGCATCATATGCGACATGCCCACAAGGTGGAACTCCACCTTGCACATGCTGGCCAGACTGTGCGAGCAGCAGCAGGCGATAGTGGAGTTTCAGCTGCAGCACGCACGGGTGAGTCGCTCGGCGGAACAGCACCACTTCACCACCAATGACTGGGCCTCCATGCGAGACCTGTGTTCAGCGTTACTATCCCACTTCTATGCCTCCTTGAAAAAAAGCTCATGGCGATGATGGAAGAGGAGCAAAAGGGATCATTTCGTAGGGTTTCCGGCCAGTCATTCCCAAGTGGCTCCGAGGGTGGGTTCCTGCACCCACAAACCCAAGGTACACAATTGTCCAGCCAGGGCACAGTTCTGGAGGATGAGGAGGTGGAGGATGAGGAGGAGGAGATGGAGGAGGAGGAACAATGTTCACAGCAGGGTGGCACCCAGACCAGCTCATGGCCATCACTGGTGCGTGGATGGGGGGATACAGAGGACACAGACGATACACCTCCCACAGAGGACAGCTTTTCATTGCCCCTGGGCAGCCTGGCACACATGAGCGATTACATGCTGCAGTGTCTTCGCAACGACCGCCGAATTGCCCACATTCTAACTTGTGCTGATTACTGGGTGGCCACGCTGCTGGATCAACGTTACAAGGACAACGTACCGTCCTTAATTCCCTCACTGGAGCGTAATCGTAAGATGTGCGAGTACAAGCGCATGCTGGTAGACGCGCTGGTGGTGGCATTCCCACCTGACAGCGGGGGCACAGTGGAAGCACAAGGCGAAGGCAGAGGACGAGGAAGAGGTCGCCAACGCAGCTGGGGCACCGCCAGCACCTCAGAAGGCAGGGTTAGCATGGCCGAAATGTAGAAAAGCTTTGTCAGCACGCCACAACAACCAGCACCACCAGCTGATATGGAACGTCTTAGCAGGAGGCAGCATTTCGACAACATGGTGGAGCAGTATGTGTGCACACGCTTACTGAATGACTGGTCTGCCCCCTTCAACTTCTGGGTCTCCAAATTGGGTACATGGCCTGAGCTTGCCCTTTACGCCTTGGAGGTGCTGGCCTGCCCTGAAGCCAGTGTATTATCTGAACGTGTGTTTAGCATGGCAGGGGGCGTCATCACACAGACATATACAGACATGTATACCGACACTAACCAGCCATTGTTATACTGCAGCGCAATTGCTCATTCTTGTATTTTCGATATTTCACACTATTTTAGAGTATACACTAATTTAAAAAAATTTAATTAAAACCAAAAACCTGTGTTGGCTACCTCGTCCTCCTCCACCGCGGCTTCCACCTACACCGCTACGTCCACCGCCTCCTCAAACTCCTACTCCATATGGAACTCCACCTCATAAATCAAATTAATTTTTTTTTATTTGTACGTATTTTATTTTATATCATTTCACTACTTTGTCATTTACATTTTCTGGTGAAATTAACAAATTTTTGGGTGTTTAGTACCACTGCTATACCTAGTAGACAGGTTAAACAAAAAAAAATATTTCATTTACATTTTAGGGTGAAATTCACCAATTGTTGGGTGTATAGTACCACTGCTATACCTAGTAGACCGGTAAAATATAAATAAAAAATTGTCAGTTACATTTTCTGGCGAAATTCACCAATTTTTGGGTGTGATGTACCACTGCTATACCTAGTAGACAGGTTAGGCTACTTTCACACTTGCATTCAGAGCGGATCCGTCTGGTGTCTGCACAGACGGATCCGCTCCTATAATGCAGACGTTTGGATCCGTTCAGAACGGATCCGTCTGCATTATAGTTTAGAAAAAATTCTAAGTGTGAAAGTTGTTCAGACGGATCCGTCCTGACTTTACATTGAAAGTCAATCGGGGACGGATCCGTTTGAAAATTGAGCCATATTGTGTCAACTTCAAATGGATCCGTCCCCATTGACTTACATTGTAAGTCTGGACGGATCCGTTTGCCTCCGCACGGCCAGGCTTACACCCGAACGCTGCCAGACTGATGCATTCTGAGCAGTACGGATGCGTTCGGGGCCGCTTGTGAGAGCCTTCAAATGGAGCTCACAAGCGGAGCCCCGAACTCTAGTGTGAAAGTAGCCTTAAAAAAAAAAAAAAATTGTCAGTTACATTTTCCCGTGAAATTCACCAACTTTTGGGTGTGATGTACCTAGTAGACAGGTAAAAAAAAAAAAAAAACAGTTAAATTTTTTGGTGAAATTCACCAATTTTTGGGTGTAATATACCCCTCCTCTACCTAGTTGACAGCTTAATAAATTTCAATAATTTTTCTGTTACATTCTTGGGTTAACATTATACAATTTTAGACGTGAATAAACACCTGCTATGCATAGGTGACATAAAATTTAATATATTATTCAGTAATTAATGTGCGCCACATCCTTTCTTTAAATGCTTAAAATTTGAAAAGTTGTCACACTTTTATGTTTTAATAATTTCTCCCGTATTTCAACTCTATAATTTAAAATTTGAAAAAAATGAATCCTCCCTTGGATGTGGTCTCTCTTTCTCACGCTCCCTCTCTGGCCTGGAACCCTGATTCCCCGCCACCCGTGATCACCATGGTAGGCGCATAAAAGAACATCGAAAGTTGATAGAGCAGACATCAAATTGGATCGTGAACATCACGGGGACGTGCGACATGGTGGGGCAGTAAGTGTGCACACGCCTACACGAACTGACTGACAGGGGTCAGCCCCTGCAACTTCTGGGTCTCCAAATTGGGCACATGGCCTGAGCTTGCCCTTTACCCCTTGGAGCTGCTGGCCTGCCCTGCAGCCAGTGTATTGTCTGAACGTGTGTTTAGCATGACTGGAGGGGGTTATCACAGGTTATATTTCCCAATGTTTTGGGGTGTACCCTAATTTTAAAAATAAAATTTAAAACCAAAAAAACAGTGTAGGCTACCTCCTCCTCCTCCACCGCCGCTTCCACCTACACTGCCACATCCACCGCCTCCTCAACCTCCTACTCCATATGGACCTCGTCCTCCTAGATCAAGATTATTATTTTTTATTTTTACCTATTTTATGTTATTTAAAGTCATTTCCCTATCCATATTTGTTTGCAGAGCACTTGCCATGCTCTTAACCACATTTTGATGCCATTGCAGCCCTCTAGCCCTTTCCATTAAATTTTTACAGCCATTTTAGTGCTCAAAAGTTCGGGTCCCCATTGACTTCAATGGGGTTCGGGTTCGGGGTTAAGTTTGGGTTCGGAACTCAAACTTTTTACTCAAGTTCGGCCGAACCCGTCAAACCCGAACATCCAAGTGTCCGCTCAACTCTAATCTTGATGTATACTGAATGGAATGCTTTCCATTCAGAATGCATTAGGACAGAACTGAAGCGTTTTTTTCAGGTATTGAGCCCCTATGACGGATCTCAATACCAGAAAACTTTAATGCTAGTGTGAAAGTACCCTTATACACTTACAGCCAGGGGGCTGGATCTCACAGGCTGTCATGGAAGGCAGCCACGATGCCTAAGGAACGCATCGGACTGCCTTCCCTGCCATCAGGTCCCTGTCACAGCAGCGTGGGGACCCTATGGCAGCTCCGATCCCCGCATGGACATTGCACGTGCGGCAGACAGCGGCACATCAAGCGTTAATGCGGCGGCACCGGTGTTTTCTCCGATGCCGGCGCATGCAGCAGGGGTCCGGCTATCAGTGACTGCCAGATCTCTGCCGCGGATCGGGCGGGCGCAGCTCAGGCACTTGCCCGATCACTGTGCCATAAATGTACGGCGCTGGTCCATAAGGTGTTAAAGATGTTGAGACTGCTTGTGACTTTACCACTTGGTCTTCCAGGTGTAGCAACAGCACATGATCCCAAAGACACAGGACATGCTGGCTCCTTCCCCTCCCAAGTCTGTGGAGAGAACAAGGTTAAGGGCATATGGAAATCAGACAATATAATACCTAGGCTTTCTAAACTAATACAAGGCAAAGTAGGACCATTAGTATTCAGCGTCCTCAGAGGCAGTCCATATGAGCGATGAAGCAAGGATGCTAACTATCTGGCTAACAATATAAAGTCCAAAGCCCATTCAAAAAGTGCATAAGACTATATTTGGAGGCTCAGGGGCAATAGGAGTAACTATGGTGGCACTGATCATCTGTAGACTTTGCAGAGGCACTAGTGGTGCAGGGTTATCACCCTTGTGGAAGTGAGTCTCTAGGGGGGTAGGAGTGAAAATGACCGACACCCGGACTTGATTCGGTGGCTGGGGAAGCCACTGAGGTGGATTTAATACTGGAGACGCTTCTGCGGTCTCCCATCCTCAAAGGTATCTACAATTGATTAAATCTTCAGCAGGGTGCACATTAGGAGGACAAATTAACATGCCACTCAGACTTCCACCCATCTTAACCAGTGGTAGAGTCCAGAGGCAGATGCTACTGAGGAAGGGGTAATGTGATACCCCGAAACGCATCTAGCCTAGACAGGACCCCAGAAATTTGGACCACTTGGGAAGCTGGAGAACTGACTGGATTGTCGCTAAGAAGGAATCGTCTGTCACACGAATGGGTTACTTGGAATACAACCTGTAAGGCCTGAGTCCATGGGGAAGGCCTGAATACATGTGCCAAACAATTGCCAGTGTGCGAATTTATTGACGAACTATCGGTCTACAGACTCAGAGGACCATATTATTCCCTTCGTTGACCTACCAAGGGAGACGGTAAGACCGTTCAATTTTATCCAGAACCTTTATTCATATGACTCTTAGTCCAGTGGGATGCTGCTGGTGGAGGTTATAAGCGGGACGCCGCTTAAAGTTTGTTCAATGGAACGCGTATTGGGACTGTAGTTTTTGGGATACCCCTGCGATTAAATAGAATAGGACAATATCAGAGGACACTGTTTATCGCTACCATTATCTGAGGTGACTTTTCCATACGAATATTCGGCTGAATATTCATACGAACATTTTATTATCGAATATTCCAATTTTATTCCTCGAATTTTATTACATTTTAGATCTCTTTTTTCCAGGTGTTTTACATGATTGTACTGCATGTTGTGTGGTTTTATATATATTGATATTTCGTGTTTATTATCACCGCCAATTTACACTGTTGCTCATTGCTATTATATTATATGCTATTTTAATATATGCTAATAAATTTCAATTGGTTCAGATATCCTGAGAGTGCCCAGTTAATTTTATTCAATTTTTATTGCCTCTGGGAGTGGACAGGGTGAGTCCACCCGACTGAGTGCACCTCTTGGGGATGTACTTACTCTTGTGCGTTACATTTATCTTTCTCTTTCTACTTTATGTTGGTCTATCACAGAAAATTCAAATAAAATACATTTAAGTTTGTGGGTGCAACGTGCAAAACTGGGGAAAAGTTCATGAGTAATTTTTCAAGGCACTGTATATCTATCTATCTATCATATCTATTATTCTAATCCTGTTCGTAATGCTGTAAAGACCAAGATGTGGCGCCTGTTTTTAAGCTTAGTGGCCAGTGTGAAAACTGTAGTATTTTAGGATTTATTAAAAGAATGTACACAGAGACATGGAAAACTAAAATATTACATCACCAAGAAATCTTGAAAAATATGTTTAACACAAAGACTTGGTTTAAAAAATAGGTAATTTGTAAAACAGTGACATTCATCATAACGAGAACCTATAAACTCTATTCAACCCATCATATGCATTTGTGATTTCTCCCGCTTTCCTCTGCCAATTCCCTTGTCTTTGAACTTACGGTAGTAGTGACTAATATGGGTTCTTGTTCACTGCTCGTTATAGTGGCAATGACACTTTCCTAGTAGCAGATTTTAGCTTTTACAAAACAGTGATCTTTTACTTCTTGCTGCATCTCTTATTGAGTCCTTCACTTGTTGGTTTCTTAGTGTATAAATGAACGGATTTAATAAAGGAGCCATAGCTGTGCTGACCAGATTTATTATCTTATCAGTTAGTATTGAATAGCCCTTAGATGGCCGGATCTGTATGAATATGGCACTGCCAAACACTATGGACACCATGGTGAGGTGGGAAACACAGGTAGAGAATGTCTTCTGTCTTCCTTTCTCTGATGGTATCTTCACAATGGTGTAGACAATAAACATATAAGATATTACTGTTATTATTAAGGGTATGACCAAGATGAAGACAGATGCAATTATTTCTGACAGTTTGATGAAGGTAATATCCACACCTACACAAATCAGTTTCAATATAGCTGTGCTATCACAAAAGAAATGGTCTATCACAAAGCCACATAAGGGTAGCTTAGATATAAAAATAACCGTATATAAAACGAATACAAAGGGAATCGTTACACAAATGCTTAATAACTGTACACAGAATGTATGTCTCATAATAGTAGGATATCTAAGAGGGGAACAGATAGCCAAGAAACGGTCAATAGACATAACAGATAACAGTAAGAAAACTGATGAAGAAATAAAGAAATATATGAAGCATTGTGTGTGGCATGCATGCATCGAAATAATCTTCCTTCCAATCAGGACAGAAAGAAGCTCAGGAATTATAGCAGAAATCCCAAAAGTTTCCAAAATAGACATACTGGTTAGGAAAAAATACATTGGTAAATGAAGCCGGTAGTCAGTAAATATAATGATAGTTATTAAAAGGTTTCCAACCAGTGTGGTAAAGTACACCAATAGTAGTATCCCAAACATGAAGTAACATTGAGAAAGTCTGCCTGGAAACCCTTTCAGGATGAAATGCAGCACCAATGTTCCATTAGAAATTTCCATAAATGCTGGTCAGTCTATGGTAAATCATAAAGTTTCTTAGTGAGCACAAGAAAATATTTCATTTCACTATTTGCCAACGACGCCTTTGAGAAAGATGAAGTACTCCTCTCATCTTAGAAAAAAATCTACAAGCAGGCTGACTTACACTTGCTATATATTCTCCCTTACCGGGTAAGGTCACATTCACATGACCATGTGACGGAGGTGTCCGTTTTGCGGACTGCAAACCACAGATCTACAAAACACGGGCACCGACCTTGTGCACCCCGGATGTGCATATCCTATCTTTTGTAGAACAGGGGCATAGAAGCCATTGTGTCTCTGTGCCACAAAAGATAGGACATGTTCTATCTTTGTCCGCATCATTCGCATCCCCAATCCATTGAAGTCAATTAGTCTGCACCGCGATATGGGTGCACACAGCTGGTGCTCGTGTTTTGTGGACCTATGGTTTGTGGTCCACAAAACGGGCATGGCTGTCATACCATCATGTGAATACGGCCTTAAGCTGACCATGCACATTAGATTAATGTTCGCGGAAACCCCTAAATTTGGCAGGACTGTACAACCATCTAATGTGTATGGCGGCTTCCTGACTCCTCCGACAGAAGATTTCAGACGAAAGAGGGATCAGGCTGTTGGATTTAAACATGCTTAATCCTTTTGTTATTAGGGTAGATGAGCTGCCGCTCAAGATGTCTGTCATCAAATTTCTCCCCTATGCCCGTTCAGAACACATTGCACGTACAACCATGCTGAGAATGGATGTGTATGGGGTCTTGGCAGAGAGAGCTGTCGGCTATCTGAAGTGTAAGACCATCCTAACACTTTGTAAAGTGAGCGAATATTAATACATCAGGGAAAAAAGAATGAATGGTTCTAGATAACAGGAAATCATGGAAGGTCAAGTAAGCAGTATATGACAAATTTAATTGCTGCAATATTTGCCTGCCTATATGCTTTATGTTATATAAATTAAAGGGAATCTGTCACCTCGATTTGGGACCATTATCTACAGTAATACATGAATAGTTCTGTACATAAGGAGTCAACATCACAATTTTTTTACTTCCTTACTGCCCACATTCCCCGGCTGTCAGCACTCAGATCTGCTCTAAAAATACATTGTCAGGACTGCTGTGCATGTGCACATGAGTTCTCTCCATTATGTTGTCATGGCACAGTAGTCCGTTGTATGTATTTCAGTGCAGCTTTGAGTGCTGACCACCAGGAAACCAAGGGCAGTAGGAAAATAAAAAATAGTGATCAGAACTCCTTATCTGTAGTACTACTCGCGTATTAATGTAAATATTAGTCCAAAAACGGGGTGACATATTCCCCTTAATTTGTCTACATATACAACATTATGTGCCCGGAATTGTATGGAGCAGGCTGCTGCAATTATCCCATCCCAACTCATAATATTATATGAGTGTGGTACAATAGTCCCGCGGACGGCCCGTGGGATGCTGTGCGCTCCCATGCGCACGATGTATGCCGCTCCGGGACATATGGCCTGCTCACAGACAGTATGTCTCGGAGGGCATACGGTCGTCTGCATAAGCCCTTATATACTGTAGATTAAAAAAACAGGTGCATAGCCACTGCTAGAACCACCAAAATGAACAAAACCTAACAAAAGATAATAATATAAACACATCTTTATTGATACAATTGACACCTAACATGACAAGGAGTATACATAAAATGCAGCAGACATCCGTCCAGGAGAACACAATAGGGTATCACGACTGCATGAAAAATAGCATAAGCGTTAAGAATGGTCACAATTAGAGTTGAGCGAACACCTGGATGTTCGGGTTCGAGAAGTTCGGCCGAACTTCCCGAAAATGTTCGGGTTCGGGATCCGAACTCGACCCGAACTTCGCCCCGAACCCAAACCCCATTGAAGTCAATGAGGACCCGAACTTTTCGGCACAAAAAAGGCTGTAAAGTAGCCCAGTAAAGGGCTAGAGGGCTGCAAAAGGCAGCAAAATGTAGGTAAATCCCCTGCAAACAAATGTGGATAGGGAAATGAATTGAAAAAAATAAATAAAAAATTAACCAATATCAATTGGAGAGAGGTCCCATAGCAGAGAATCAGGCTTCATGTCATAGCAGAGAATCAGGTTTCATGTCACCCACCACTGGAACAGGCCACTGTCAGATATTTTTAGGCCCCGGCACCCAGACAGAGGAGAGAGGTCCCATAGCAGAGAATCAGGCTTAGGCCTCATGCACACGGACGTTTTTTTTTGCGGTCCGCAAAACGGATTTCCGTTGTTCAGTGATCCGTGACCGTTTTTTCTTCCGTGGGTCTTCCTTGATTTTTGGAGGATCCACGGACATGAAAAAAAAGCCATTTTGGTGTCCGCCTGGCCGTGCGGAGCCAAACGGATCTGTCCTGACTTACAATGCAAGTCAATGGGGACGGATCCGTTTTACGTTGACACAATATGGTGCAATTGCAAACAGATCCGTCCCCCATTGACTTTCAATGTAAAGTCAGGAGTTAATATACCATAGGATCAGAGTTTTCTCCAATCCGATGGTATATTTTAACTTGAAGCGTCCCCATCACCATGGGAACGCCTCTATGTTAGAATATACCATCGGATTTGAGTTAGATCGGCAAAACTCAGATCCGACAGTATATTCTAACACAGAGGCGTTCCCATAGTGATGGGGACGCTTCAAGTTAGAATATACTAAGAACTGTGTACATGACTGCCCCCTGCTGCCCCCCTGGCAGCACCCGATCTCTTACAGGGGGCTGTGATCAGCACAATTAACCCTTCAGGTGCCACACCTGAGGGGTTAATTGTGCGTATCATAGCCCCCTGTAAGAGATCAGGTGCTGCAAGGCAGGAGGGGGCAGACCCCCTCCCCTGTATTTAACTCATTGGTGGCCAGTGCGGCCTACCCTCTCCCCCCACCTAATTAAAATCACCTTCCCCCATCATTGGTGGCCAGTGCGGCCTCCCCTCTTCCCCCCCTAATTAAAATCACCCCCGCCATCATTGGTGGCCAGTGCGGCCTCCCCTCTTCCCCCCTCCCCCTAATTAAAATCACCCCCACATCATTGGTGGCCAGTGCGGCCTCCCCTCTTCCCCCCCTAATTAAAATCACCCCCGCCATCATTGGTGGCCAGTGCGGCCTCCCCTCTCCCCCCCCCCTAATTAAAATCACCCCCACCATCATTGGTGGCCAGTGCGGCCTCCCCTCTCCCCCCCCCCCATTAAAATCACCTTCCCCCATCATTAGTGGCAGCGGAGAGTTCCGATCGGAGTCCCAGTTTAATCGCTGGGGCTCCGATCGGTAACCATGGCAACCAGGACGCTACTGCAGTCCTGGTTGCCATGGTAACTTAACAATTTTAGAAGCATTATACTTACCGTCACTGTCTGTGACCGGCCGGGCGCTCCTCCTACTGGTAAGTCAAAGGTCTGTGCGGCGCATTGCTTATAGCACAGACCTGTCGCTTACCAGTAGGAGGAGCGCCCGGCCGGTCACAGACATCGCAGGTAAGTATAATGCTTCTAAAAATTGCTAAGTAACCATGGCAACCAGGACTGCAGTAGCATCCCGGTTGCCATGGTTACCGATCGGAGCCCCAGCGATTAAACTGGGACTCCGATCGGAACTCTCCGCTGCCACTAATGATGGGGGAAGGTGATTTTAATTAGGAGGGGGGAGAGGGGAGGCCGCACTAGCCACCAATGATGGGGGGGTGATTTTAATTGGGGGGGAGAGGGGAGGGCGCACTGGCCACCAATGAATATAATACTGGGGAGGGAGGGGGCCCACACTGGCCACCAATGAGTTAAATACAGGGGAGGGGGGTCTGCCCCCTCCTGCCTGGAAGCACCTGATCTCTTACAGGGGGCTATGATACGCACAATTAACCCCTTAGGTGCGTCACCTGAGGGGTTAATTGTGCTGATCACAGCCCCCTGTAAGAGATTGGGTGCTGCCAGGCAGCAGGGGGCAGTCATGTACAAAGTTCTTTGTAAATTCTAACTTGAAGCGTCCCCATCACCATGGGAACGCCTCTGTGTTAGAATATACTGTCGGATTTGAGTTTTCACGAAGTGAAAACTCATCTCTGAAAAAGCTTTTATGCAGACGGATCTGTGATCCGTCTGTGTGAAAGTAGCCTACGGCCATGGATCACGGACGCGGATGCCAATCTTATGTGCATCCGTGTTTTTATACGGACCCATTGACTTGAATGGGTCCGTAAACCGTTGTCCGTCAAAAAAAAAGGACAGGTCATATTTTTTTGACGGACAGGAAACACTGATCACGACCGCGGATGAACAACGGTGCATTTTCTGAGTTTTCAACGGACCCATTGAAAATCAATGGGTCCGCAGAAAATCACGGAAAACGGAACAACGGCAACGGATGCACACAACGGTCGTGTGCATGAGGCCTTAATGTCATAGCAGAGAATCAGGCTTCATGTCACCCACCACTGGAACAGGTCACTGTCAGATATTTTTTGGCCCCGGCACCCAGACAAAGGAGAGAGGCTCCATAGCAGAGATTTAGGCTTCATGTCATAGCAGTGAATCAGGCTTCATGTCACCCACCACTGGAACAGGCCATTGTCAGATATTTTTAGGCCCCGGCACCCAGACAGAGGAGAGAGGTCCCATAGCAGAGATTCAGGCTTCATGTCATAGCAGAGAATCAGGCTTCATGTCACCCACCACTGGAACAGGCCACTGTGAGATATTTAGGCCCCGGCACCCAGACAGAGGAGAGAGGTCCCATAGCAGAGAATCAGGTTTCATGTCATAGCAAAGAATCAGGCTTCATGTCACCCACCACTGGAACAGTCCATTGTCAGATATTTTTAGGCCCCGGCACCCAGACAGAGGAGAGAGGTCCCATAGCAGAGAATCAGGCTTCATGTCACCCACCACTGGAACAGGCCACTGTGAGATATTTAGGCCCCGTCACCCAGACAGAGGAGAGAGGTCCCATAGCAGAGAATCAGGCTTCATGTCATAGCAGAGAATCAGGCTTCATGTCACCCACCACTGGAACATGCCACTGTCAGATAGTTTTTGGCCCCGGCACCCAGACAGAGGAGAGAGGCCCCATAGCAGAGATTCAGGCTTCATGTCATAGCAGAAAATCAGGCTTCATGTCACCCACCACTGGAACAGGCCACTGTCAGATATTTTTAGGCCCCGGCACCCAGACAGAGGAGAGAGGTCCCATAGGAGAGAATCAGGCTTCATGTCATAGCAGAGAATCAGGCTTCAAGTCACCCACCACTGGAACAGGCCATTGTCAGATATTTTTAGGCCCCGGCACCCAGACAGAGGAGAGGTTCATTCAACTTTGGATTGCCCCGCAATATAATGGTAAAATTTAAAAAAGAGGATTGAATGAGGAAGTCCCCTGGAGTACAAGAATATATGGTTAAAGGGAGGTAGTTATAAATGTCTAATCTGCACAAGGGATGGACAGGTCCTGTGGGATCCAAAGGCTAGCTCTGGCCACGTGGACAATTTGGAGACCCAGAAGTTGAATGGGGCCGAACCATCAGTCAGTACGTGGAGGGGTGTGCACACGTACTGTTCCACCATGTTAGTTAAATTTGGCCTCCTGCTAACACGTTCCGTATCAGGTGGTGGTGCAGTTAGCTGTGGCGTGGTGACAAAACTTTTCCACATCTCTGCCATGCTAACCCTGCCTCAGAGGAGCTGGCCGTGACACAGCTGCGTTGGCGACCTCTTGCTCCTCCTCTGCCTTCGTCTTAGGCTTCAACTTGTTCCCCTGTGACATTTGGGAATGCTCTCAGTAGCTCGTCTACCAACGTGCGCTTGTACTCGCGCATTTTCCTATCACACTCCAGTGCAGGAAGTAAGGGGATCCAGCAGGGTGGCAACCCAGTAGTCCGCACACGTTGAAATGTGGGCAACTCTGCTGCTGTTGCGCAGGCACTGCAGCATGTAGTCGCTCATGTGTGCCAGGCTGCCCAGAGGTAAGGACAAGCTGTCCTCTGTGGGAGGCGTATCGTCATCGTCCTGCGTTTCCCCACAGCCACGCTCCAGTGATGGGCCCGAGCTGCGTTGGGTGCCACCCCGCTGTGAACATGCTTCATCCTCCTCCTCATCCTCGTCCTCCTCGTCCTCCAGTAGTGGGCCCTGTCTGGCCACATTTGTACCTGGCCTCTGCTGTTGCAAAAATCCTCCCTCTGAGTCACTTCGAAGAGACTGGCCTGAAAGTGCTAAAAATGACCCCTCTTCCTCCTCCTCCTCCTGGGCCACCTCCTCTTCCATCATCGCCCTAAGTGTTTTCTCAAGGAGACATAGAAGTGGTATTGTAACGCTGATAATGACGTCATCGCCACTGGCCATGTTGGTGGAGTACTCGAAACAGCGCAACAGGGCACACAGGTCTCGCATGGAGGCCCAGTCATTGATGGTGAAGTGGTGCTGTTCCGCAATGCGACTGACCCGTGCGTGCTGCAGCTAAAACTCCACTATGGCCTGCTGCTGCTCGCACAGTCTGTCCAGCATGTGCAAGGTGGAGTTCCACCTGGTGGGCACATCGCATATGAGGCGGTGAGCGGGAAGGCCGAAGTTGCGCTGTAGCGCAGACAGGTGAGAAGCGGCAGGATGTGAACGCCGGAAGCGCGAACAGACGGCCCGCACTTTATGCAGCAGCTCTGACATGTCGGGGTATTTGTGAATGAACTTCTGCACCACCAAATTCAGCACATGCGCCAGGCAAGGGATGTGCGTCAAACCGGCTAGTCCCAGAGCTGCGACGAGATTTCGCCCATTATCGCACACCACCAGGCCGGGCTTGAGGCTCACCGGCAGCAACCACTCGTCGGTCTGTTGTTCAATACCCCGCCACAACTCCTGCGCGGTGTGGGGCCTGTCCCCCAAACATATGAGTTTCAGAATGGCCTGCTGATGTTTACCCCGGGCTGTGCTGAAGTTGGTGGTGAAGGTGTGTGGCTGACTGGATGAGCAGGTGGAAGAAAAGGAGGAGGAAGCCGAGTAGGAGGAGGAGGCTACAGGAGGCAAAGAATGTTGCCCTGCAATCCTTGGCGGCGGAAGGACGTGCGCCAAACAGCTCTCCGCCTGGGGCCCAGCCGCCACTACATTTACCCAGTGTGCAGTTAAAGAGATATAGCGTCCCTGGCCGTGCTTACTGGTCCACGTATCTGTGGTTAGGTGGACCTTGCCACAGATCGCGTTGCGCAGTGCACACTTGATTTTATCGGATACTTGGTGCATGGAAGGCACGGCTCTCTTGGAGAAGTAGTGGCGGCTGAGAACAACATACTGTGGGACAGCAAGCGACATGAGCTGCTTGAAGCTGTCTGTGTCCACCAGCCTGAATGACAGCATTTCATAGGCCAGTAGTTTAGAAATGCTGGCATTCAGGGCCAGGGATCGAGGGTGGCTAGGTGGGAATTTACGCTTTCTCTAAAATGTTTGTGAGATGGAGAGCTGAACGCTGCCGTGTGACATGGTGGAGATGCTTGGTGACGGAGGTGGTGGTGTTGGTGGTACATCCTCTGTTTGCTGGGCGGCAGGTGCCAACGTTCCTCCAGAGGCGGAGGAAGAGGCCGAGGCAGCAGCAGAAGAGGTAGCAGGGGGAGCCTGAGTGAGTTCCTTGTTTTTAAGGTGTTTACTCCACTGCAGTTCATGCTTTGCATGCAGATGTCTGGTCATGCAGGTTGTGCTAAGGTTCAGAACGTTAATGCCTCGCTTCAGGCTCTGATGGCACAGCGTGCAAACCACTCGGGTCTTGTCGTCAGCACATTGTTTGAAGAACTGCCACTCCAGGGAACTCCTTGAACCTGCCTTTGGTGTGCCCGGTCCCAGGTGGCGGTGGCCAGTAGCAGGCGAACTCTCTTGGCGGCGAGTGTTCTGCTTTTGTCCACTGCTCCCTCTTTTGCTACGCTGTTGGCTCGGTCTCACCACTGCCTCTTCCTCCGAACTGTGAAAGTCAGTGGCACGACCTTCATTCCATGTGGGGTCTAGGACCTCATCGTCCCCTGCATCGTCTTCCACCCAGTCTTCCTCCCTGACCTCCTGTTCAGTCTGCACACTACAGAAAGACGCAGCAGTTGGCACCTGTGTTTCGTCATCATCAGAGACGTGCTGAGGTGGTATTCCCATGTCCTCATCATCAGGAAACATAAGTGGTTGTGCGTCAGTGCATTCTATGTCTTCCACCCCTGGGGAAGGGCTAGGTGGATGCCCTTGGGAAACCCTGGCAGCAGAGTCTTCAAACAGCATAAGAGACTTCTGCATAACTTGAGGCTCAGACAGTTTCCCTGATATGCATGGGGGTGATGTGACAGACTGATGGGCTTGGTTTTCAGGCGCCATCTGTGTGCTTTCTGCAGAAGACTGGGTGGGAGATAATGTGAACGTGCTGGATCCACTGTCGGCCACCCAATTGACTAATGCCTGTACCTGCTCAGGCCTTACCATCCTTAGAACGGCATCGGACCAAATATCGCTGTAAATTCTGGCTTCTACTGGGACCTGAGGTAGCTGGTACACTAGGACGTGTGGCTGTGGCAGAACGGCCACGTCCTCTCCCAGCACCAGAGGGTCCACTAACACCACCACGACCATGTCCGTGTCCCTTACTAGATGTTTTCCTCATTGTTACCGTTCACCACAATAAGAAAAGAATTATTTGGCCCAATGTATTGAATTCAAATTCAGGCCTTTTTTTACAGGCACCTAACACTATCTGGCTATCTATTTAGGTACCCAGGGCGGATTAAGTGCATGATAGGCCCGGGGCTGTCTACCCAACTTGGGCCCCCCCCCCCCCCCTCCATTTTAGTTTATTTTATTTTTTTTGTATGAAGAGGCTGCGGTGCTTCATGGGCGCCACAGTCTCTTCTTAGGCCATATGACATCTTCAGACAAAAAAAAAAATACCCCAAATTGGGTCCTAAACTGAAAAATTTGGTCACCAAATTTAAAATACATATAATTGTAATAAAAAAGACATGGAGGAGAATACAGCACCACATACCTCTTACATCCAGTGACATCTCCTGTCATGTAGACCTTCTCTTTCCTCTTCTCCTCCATTTGACCCAGACCACCATGGCAAATTCTTTCAGCCGCATCTCGTCTCTACAGTTTGTAACACAGACACGTTAGATTTCTCAATTTTTCCATCAACCTCCTCATCCTGGTGTCCCCACAGCGTCATCCTGCCACCCCAATACTGTGCCCGTTGTGCTTCCCAATGCCCCAGAAACTATACTGCTTAAAAAATAGTGACCCTAATAGACATAATTGGGGTAATTTATCAAACTGGTGTAAAGTAGAACTGGATTTCCAAAAGAGCTGTCAAATATGAAAGGTGGAATCTGATTGGCTGCTATGGGCAACTAAGCCAGTTCTGCGTTACACCAGTTTGATAAATTACCCCAAATGTTCCTATAGTGTCCACATCAACTATAATATCCCCTAGAGGGCCCCCAGTAATAATAACACCCTCTATTGTGCTCCAGGCAATAATCCCTGTATAGTGTCCCCAAAAATATTAGAATTGCCCCTACAGTGCCTCCCCAATAGCAACACCCCCATATAGTTATTTCCACCACACTGCCCCCACATAGTAATCCCCCATAGTAATTTGCCCCCACACAGTAATTTCCCCCAAACTGCCCCATGTAGTAGTTTGCCCCCCACACAGTAATTTGCCCTACACTGCCCCCACATAGTAATTTCCACCACACTTCCCCCACATAGTAATTTCCACCACACTGCCCCCACATAGTAATTTGCCCCCACATAGCAATTTCCCCACACTGTTCCCACATAGCAATTTCCCCACACTGCCCCCACACAATAGTTTCCCCACATAGTAATTTGCCCCCACATAGTAATTTGCCCCCACACTGCCCCATCTAGTAATTTGCCCCCACATAGTAATTTGTCCCCACATAGTATTCCCTCCCATAATAATTTGCCCCCACACTGCCCCCACATAGCAATTTGCCCCCACACTGCCCCCACATAGCAATTTGCCCCCACACTGCTCCCACATAGCAATTAGCCCCCACATAGTAGTCCCTCTCATAATAATTTGCCCCCACATAGCAATTTGCCCCCACACTGCCCCATCTAGTAATTTGCCCCCACATAGTAATTTGTCCCCACATAGTATTCCCTCCCATAATAATTTTCCCCCACACTGCCCCACATAGAAATTTGCCCCCACACTGCCCCCACATAGCAATTTGCCCCCACACTGCCCCCACATAGCAATTTGCCCCCACACTGCCCCCACATAGCAATTTTCCCCCACATAGTAGTCCCTCTCATAATAATTTGCCCCCGCATAGCAATTTTCCCCCACACTGCCCCATCTAGTAATTTGCCCCCACATAGTAATTTGTCCCCACATAGTATTCCCTCCCATAATAATTTGCCCCCACACTGCCCCCACATAGCAATTTGCCCCACACTGCCCCCACATAGCAATTTGCCCCCACACTGCCCCCACATAGCAATTTGCCCCCACACTGCCCCCACATAGCAATTTGCCCCCACACTGCCCCATCTAGTAATTTTCCCCCACATAGTATTCCCTCCCATAATAATTTGGCCCCATACAGCCCCCACATTCCCCCCCATGTACTCGATTTAACTTCCCTAATATGTCCTCCTGTGTGTAGCCCCCCCCAAAGTAGGCACATGAAATAAAATAAAAAATGAACAAAAAAATGAAAAGATAAATACTCACCTATGTCCAGGGCCAGGCGCTTGCTCGCAGAGGAAGGCTGGATGAGTCAGGCGCGTCACAGTGCTGTGTCCCGACACAGGCGCGTGATGACATCATCACGCACGCCTGCGCCGGGATTTCTCTACCGCATAGGCCTCAGGCCTACAAGGCCTGAAGCCTATGGCGGTGATCGGCGATGGGACAGGGAGCTATGCGCTCGGGTCAGTGTTGGGCCCCCCAGTGGTGCTGGGCCCGGGGGGCTGCCGAACCGAACGTCCATATTGTAATCCGCCACTGTAGGTACCGTATTACATTAATACAGGCACAGCAGTAAACACAGATTTAGCTGAATATAAATTGTAGGCCTAGTATTTAGGCCCTGGATGACAGGTATCCCTTTACGGACAGAATTACACTTGGAGATGCACGGTAGCGTGTGAAGTTATTGGGGATGACCCTATCAGCGCCTTCAATGTAATATACCCTTTTAGGGAGCATTCACACGACCGTGTTGGTTTTGCGGTCCGTAAATCACGGATCCGTGTGTTCTGTATGTCTTCAGTTATCTTTCCTTTTCCGTTCCGTAAGTCCGTATAATACGGACGTGGTGCTTCTGTGTGTCATCCGTTTTTCACGGTCCGCAAAAAAAACGGATGGGTTAAAATTGACAAATTTAAATGTCCAACCCCTCAAACTGACATCACAAGGTCACATGATCGCTCAGGCACCATTTTCTACTGCTTGTTCAGAGCGTAGTGTGCTTTGTTAGAATCCTCAGTTTTGCTTGCATAGCTTTCTGGCGATTTTTGTTAATTCAGCATGCCCAAAACACGTGCGGATACAGTTCTCCTGTACTGGCTTCTCTCTCGGCGATACGGACAGCAGTCACCAATGTTGGACGAGGAACCGAGTAGGAAGCGCCTTTGGGTTCACCCCATTGTCTCACAACGGTGAAGGAAGGGCCATTTTCATACTTTGTACGCCGACTTGAGGCAACACCCGGAGAAATTTCATCTATTTTGCCGGATGTCGGTGTCCACCTTTGACCGTCTGCTGGAGTCTGTTCGTCCTGGTCTCATCTTCCAGAACACTAATATGAGGCGCAGCATATCACCTGAAGAACGGCTAATCGTCACCTTGAGGTAAATACCAATATTCTAAAGTACGGTATGTAATTTTTTTCCACCTCCTCATATATGTATGAGTTAATTTAGACCTTTTTTTTTTACCAGATTCCTGGCAACAGGCAACTCTTTTGCCTCACTGCACTTTGAGTTCTTGCTGGGGATTTCTACCATTTCTACGATCGTTCCACACACTTGTAAAGTTATCTGGGAGCGACTTCGAGAGATGGTGATGCTGGAGCCCAGAGTGCAAGATTGGCTACATATTGCTCAGGGATTTGATCAATGTGCCCAGTTTCCTAACTGTATTGGGGCGCTGGATGGAAAGCACATACGTGTGAAGAAGCCGGCTCACTCAGGGTCCCGATTCTTCAACTATAAGCAATATTTTTCTGTGGTCCTGTTGGCCTTGGTTGACAGTGACTACAAGTTTATAATTGTCGACATCGGGGCCTATGGGAGCACTTCTGATGCACGAATATTTCGTGCTTCCAGAATGGGTGAACGGCCTGCCACAGCCAAGAAGACTGTCTGGATCAGCTGGACGTCCGGCTCCTTTTGTCATTGTGGCTGACGAAGGTTTTGCACTGACACCACATGTGATGCGGCCCTTCCCAAGACGTGATTTAGATGAGGTCTGTCTTCAACTACAGGCTGACTCGTGCACGCCGTTATGTAGAGTGCGCTTTTGGACTACTTTCTAATAAGTGGAGGGTCTTTATGTCAGCTATACAAATGGATCCTGAGAATGCTACCCTGGTGATTCAGGCGTGTGTTCTTCTTTACAATTTCATCAGGATGTACTATGCTTCCTTCGATGCAGACCTGGACCAATACATGACCTCTTCATCGTTTTCCCTGGACCAGACGCTGCATGGAAGACCAGGATCATCAGGCCTGCATATTCGAGATTTATATGCTGACTATTTTATCAGCCCAGAGGGCGCATTGTCATGGCAGTTAGAAGCAATTCATGGCAGGCACTAAATGAATATTGACTCAGAACAATATTGATCAGTTAGTTTAGTTTAGTTCGTTTCCAAGTAGTTATTGTTAGAGTAGGGACTCGCAAGAGAATGAGGACCCTTGACGCGGGCTTGCGGGCTGGGGTATCTTTCAATGGCAAAATCAAATTTTATTCTCTACTGAAATTTTTGTTTTTTTTAATCTAAATTTAAAAAATAAAATTTTGTCTGCATATTAAAATATAAAATTGGATTTTGCCATTAGATAACCTCTAATACCTCAATACTATCAACCATTGCCATGAAATTATTATAATAAAAATCAGTACTTCAGCACATGTATGAGATGGGGGCATATCATCATGATATGGTCCCAGTATGTGGTAGGTATTGGTGTCACCCGGTCGATACATACCTATCATACACTGGGACCATATCCGGGTACTATGTCACCTATGAGGTTGATGTAATAGGAAGCTAAGGGTACTTTCACACTTGTGTTTTTCTTTTCCGGCATAGAGTTCCATCACAGGGGCTCTATACCGGAAAAGAACTGATCAGTTTTATCCTAATGCATTCTGAATGGAGAGTAATCCGTTCAGGATGCATCAGGATGTCTTCAGTTCAGTCGTTTTGACTGATCAGACAAAAGAGAAATCCGCAGCATGCTACGGTTTTCTCTCCGGCGAAAAAAACTGAAGACATGCCTGAATGCCGGATCCGTCATTTTTTCCCATAGGAATGTATTAGATCCGTCGTTCCGACCTGCGCATGCGCAGATCGGTAAAAATTTGAAAAAATCTACAAGACGGATCCGTCGGTCCGCATGACAAGCGGAGAGACGGATCTGTCCTTGCAATGCATTTGTGAGATTGCAATGCATTTGTGAGACGGATCCGCATCCGGATCCGTCTCACAAATGCTTTCAGTCAGCGGCAGATCGGCGGATCCGGCGGGCAGTTCCGACGACGGAACTGCACGCCGGATCACACTGCCGCAAGTGTGAAAGTACCCTTAAATATACCATTTAGATGTACAGAGATAGGTTTCTCTATATTCATTCTGCAGGACCTGAATGAGTTATCGCACTCTTTCACACAGCGGATTACTCGCATGGCATCCACTTGTGCGAAAGAGCCTTAATAGAGGCTCCTAACTGTACTCCAAAAATGAGAGGTTTCCCATCCCTTTAAAAAAAAAAAACATTGCACAAATACGTTAGAACCAAAATAAACTTTATGTCTGAAGATAGGCATATATAAAACAAAAAAAAAAATTTACAACTCAAATAATTCCCTAGTAAATTGGCCTGCAGGCCTTGTGGAGGTGTCCCGTCCCTCTTCATGTTCACGTCGGTGTATCTGGCCAGTATAAGAGCTGCTGGCTGCTGGCCAATCATGGCTGTACAGTGGTGGGGAAGTAACAGGGCATCTGGACAGAGATTGACGAGGCCCAGGGGTGCTTACTGGAACCCATGGTGTTCCAATTACTCTCCATTTGTATTGCTCTATTATATGTACCAATTCTGCGGGGTCTTGGGGCCATGAGAAGATATCCAGGATCGTGTTCATGGTAGACATGAACACGGGCCGACGCACTTCTGGCACACGAGAGAGGAATGGACCCAGAGATCGGAGCATTAATTCCTCAGGGCTCTCTGATTGATTTCTGCTTAGATAGTCTAGTACTCTACTATCTATGACAGCACGATTATCTGTTGGTGCCTCCACAGGAGGATTCCGGCTCCGGCGTCTTGGTGCTGGATGGATCTCTGCTGGTGTTTCCTCTGGACCACTTGATGTCTGAATTTGCTGTGACATCTCTGGTGGGTTTGTTGTGGCGTCATCCGGTGATTTCTGTGTCTCTAATTGGGTCTCATCCGAATCTATCGACCCAGTCTGCTCCTCCAGATTATCAACAGTGCTGAAATAAAAATTTACAGTTTTTGTCTTAATTTTCTATACAACTTTTTTTTAGTTTTACCACCAATTGGTTTTTGCAGGTGCACACAGAGAGGGCTCCGAGTGTCGCCTCTGTCAACCGTGCCATAGCTTCGCCCCAGTGTAATAATAGTACGTCACTTGACAGTAAAAATAAAAATTTTATAATATATATTTACTTACGGTCGACACTCCATGATATCTCTTAAGAACCGCAGCTGCATGGTATAAATGTAGGGACGTTTCTTTGCACCCCCGTCACCGCTACGTGAAGTGTTCGACAGCTCCCTTCTAAATTGATCACGGGTGCTGTTCCACCTTGTCTTTGCTATTTTTACTGTAAAAAAAAATATATATATATTTACATTCTATTTATGCAGTGCATTAGGGGGTGTCACATTCTTTGGGGTGTACTTGGTGTTGTCACATACTTTGGGGTGCATTTGATGTTGTCATATACTTTGCGGTGCACTGGGGGGCATCACATACTTTGCGGTAAATTGGGGGGCGTATCATACTTTGGGGGGGGCACGTACTTTGGGGTGCACTTGGTGTTGTCACATACTTTGGGGTGCATTTGATGTTGTCATATACTTTGCGGTGCACTGGGGGGCGTCACATACTTTGCGGTACATTGGGGGGTGTATCATACTTTGGGGGGGCACGTAATTTGGGGTGCACTTGGTGTTGTCACATACTTTGGGGTGCATTTGATGTTGTCATATACTTTGCGGTGCACTGGGGGGCGTCACATACTTTGCGGTACATTGGGGGGTGTATCATACTTTGGGGGGGCACGTAATTTGGGGTGCACTTGGTGTTGTCACATACTTTGGGGTGCATTTGATGTTGTCATATACTTTGCGGTGCACTGGGGGGCGTCACATACTTTGCGGTACATTGGGGGGTGTATCATACTTTGGGGGGGCACGTAATTTGGGGTGCACTTGGTGTTGTCACATACTTTGGGGTGCATTTGATGTTGTCATATACTTTGCGGTGCACTGGGGGGCGTCACATACTTTGCGGTACATTGGGGGGTGTATCATACTTTGGGGGGGCACGTAATTTGGGGTGCACTTGGTGTTGTCACATACTTTGGGGTGCATTTGATGTTGTCATATACTTTGCGGTGCACTGGGGGGCATCACATACTTTGCGGTAAATTGGGGGGCGTATCATACTTTGGGGGGTTCACGTACTTTGGGGTGCACTTGGTGTTGTCACATACTTTGGGGTGCATTTGATGTTGTCATATACTTTGCGGTGCACTGGGGGGCGTCGCATACTTTGCAGTACATTGGGGGGCGTATCATACTTTGGGGGGGCACGTACTTTGTGGTGCACTTGGTGTTGTAACATACTTTAGGGTGCACTTGGTGTTGTCACATACTTTGGGGTGCATTTGATGTTGTCATATACTTTGCGGTGCACTGGGGGGCGTCGCATACTTTGCAGTACATTGGGGGGCGTATCATACTTTGGGGGGGCACGTACTTTGTGGTGCACTTGGTGTTGTCACATACTTTGGGGTGCACTTGGTGTTGTCACATACTTTGGGGTGCACTTGGTGTTGTCACATACTTTGGGGTGCACATGGTAAAATTACAGGTCTACACATACCCATATTCTTTCGCTGGACCTTGCTTGCTTTCTCCCACTCCTCAAGATGCAGCTCCTTTGTGAGTTCCTCCCATGCTGCATCTTTTCTGACACGGTCATGGTATAGCTCTGACCTGGTGTCCCATAATAGGGGTCGTTCTTGGACAAGAATGATGAGCTTCTCCACATTGATGATGGCCATGATTCTCTTGCAGCCTCCTTTCTCTACTTCCTGGTCCTAGGTGCAGCCACATGTGACTGAAATGGGGTTTCCTAGAGTGTTTTCAGTCCAGTGGTCCGTTAAAAACGGATGACACACGGATGCATATCCGTGTGCTATCCGTTTTTCACGGACCCAATGACTTTTCTATGGGGCCACTGACCGCGATTTGCGGCCAAGTATAGGACATGTTCTAAAAAAAAAGGAACGGACACACGGAACGGACACGGATGAGAATAAAAGGCATACCGCAATTTTCACGGACCCATAGAAATGAATGGGTCCGTGCATTGTCCGTCAAAATTGCGGAACGGACGCGGAACGGACACGGAAGAAAAACACGTTCGTGTGAATGCTCCCTTATGGATAGATTTAAACTTGGCCTGCTACAGCAGAAACCACTGATTTAGGGATTGCTAATTTGGGAATTGTATTTCAACCCAGAAAAAAATATATCCTTTGCCAGACAGCAGACAGTATTACAATTGGCTAGCCACAGCTGAAACACCAGATTTAGGGTACTGCTATTTTGGCAATTGCATTTCACCCCTCAAAAAAATAGCAAACACAGCCAAGCCCCTGATGTAGGATATAGCAAAAAAAAAAAAACACACTATTGATGGTTAAATGGACTTGGTGGCAGCTTGTGCTGGCGCACCACAAGACACAAAATGGCCGCCGATCACCCCAGAAAAAAGTGACAGAAAAACGCTCTGGGCAGCCTAAAAACAATGAGCAATTAACTAGCAGAAGTTGAATGATACACACCTGTAGATCGATCACTTCTGTAAGTGTTTTTGATGAGTAAATCCCTGCCTAATCTGGCCCTAACAGCAGCTGCATCCTATCCCTACACTGATCAGAGCAGAGTGACGTGCGGCGCTACGTGACTCCAGCTTAAATAGAGGCTGGGTCACATGCTGCACTGGCCAATCACAGCCATGCCAATAGTAGGCATGGCTGTGATGGCCTCTTGGGGCAAGTCGTATGACACTTGTTGATTGGCTGATTTTCAGCCTTTCAAAAAGCGCCAAGAAAGCGCCAAACACCGAACCCGAACCCGGACTTTTACGTAAATGTTCGGGTTCGGGTCCGTGTCACGAACACCCCAAAATTCGGTACGAACCCGAACTATACAGTTCGGGTTCGCTCATCCCTAGTCACAATTAAAAAACACAATGCTGAAACTGAATGGAAAACCGAGAGGACAAAGCACAGTGGCAAATAGTAACAATACCCAATGCCGTTTCGCCCAGAGGTTTCTTCCGGCGGTTAGTGCAATGAACATACATACACACCTTTTTAAATATATATAAACCAATCAAAACCCTAGGTATCAGTTGTAATGGATAATGAACACTCACCTTAGAGGGAGGAGCACATAGGGACCATTAAATGTATTCATGATAACGCTAAGTAAGGCAGCAAAAAAGTGCTGGGAAAAAGTGTTTTCCCAGATAGCAAAGCGTGGTATCCCAGCCAGTAGTTGTGCGCGGAGCTATGTCATGTGAGCGCACTATGCATGTTAGCACCTCGAGCCTATGACAGTAGCGTCGCTACAGGCGGCAAGGGGGGGCAATTACCCCCCTAGGTTATTCCTGCCCCCCCCCCCCCCCCCCGGGTGCTCTCCCGCTGATTCCCCAAAAGCAGCTGCGCCTCCTCTTGTTCTGTACTTACCGCTTCCTGGTCCTCGGCTGTCGACTGTGCAGGGCTGCGCACAGCGTGAGGCGCTTTGTGATGTCACGCTGTAAGCACCAGTTCAGAGCACAGCCGACAGCAGGAGGAAGAAAATTGCGGGGAGCGAGGATCGGCGGCGTCCAGAAGAAGAAGAGGTAAGTTGTTTTTTATTTTATAAAAAATAAGGGTGCTGGGAGCATAATGGGGGCTAATGAGAGGCATAATGGGGGCTAATGAGGCATAATGGGGGCTAATGAGGCATTTGGGGGCTAATGAGAGGCATAATGGGGGCTAATGAGAGGAATAATGGGGGCTAATGAGGCATAACGGCTGATAATGGGGGCTAATGAGGCACAAGGGCTGATCATGGCAGTTAATGAGGCATAAGGGCTGATAATAGGAGCTAATGAGCAGGGGCGGGCTGGGCCGTGGGGCAGGGAGGCAATTGCCCCCCAGGCCACCCTAAAAAAACGGCCAAAATGGCCGTCTTTAACAAATAATTTATTTTTATTTTTTCATTCCTCAGGGCCGCACCGCCGATCACCACAGGCGGCGCGGCCCTGGATGTCATTGCGGCGGCGGTGGTGGCGGCGGGCAGTAGGAGATGAGCGCTTCCATTGTGGAAGCGCTCATCTCCATATTCATCTGTATCGCCGTCCTCAGGACAGCGATACAGATGGCTGTGCTGTGGGGCAGGGGAGGGAGAGGCGTGTCCCTCCCCTGTTCTTCTGATAGGCCGCAGGCACTAATGCCTGCAGCCTATCAGAGGCCGGCTCAGGCAGCACGATGATGTCATTATCATCGCGCCGCCTGAGCCGGGCAGCACACAGCAGGGACACAGGCCGGAAGAGGCCTTCATCGCATCGCTGCTGATGGAGGTAAGTATTAGTGTTTTTTTTTTCTTTCTTTGCGGGGGGAGCTGTCACTATGGCTATGAGGGGGGAGCTGGCACTATGGGGGGGCTGCCACAATAGGGGGGGCTGGCACTATGGGGGGGAGAACTGGCACTATGGGGGAGCTGTCACTATGGGGGGGAGAACTGGCACTATTGGGGGGGCTGGCACTATTGGGGGGGCTGGCACATTATGGGGGGGAGCTGTCACTATGGCTATGGGGGGGAGCTGGCACTATGGGGGGGCTGCCACAATAGGGGGGGCTGGCACTATGGGGGAGAGCTGGCACTATGGGTGGAGAACTGGCACTATGGGGGAGCTGGCACTATGGCTATGGGGGGGAGCTGGCACTATGGGGGGGCTTCCACAATAGGGGGGGCTGGCACTATGGGGGAGCTGGCACTATGGGGGGGAGAACTGGCACTATGGGGGAGCTGGCACTATTGGGGGGAGAACTGGCACTATTGGGGGGGCTGGCACTATGGGGGGAGCTGGCACTATGGGGGTGCTGGCACTATGGGGGGGAGCTGTCACTATGGCTATGGGGGGAGCTTGCACTATGGGGGGGCTGCCACAATAGGGGGGGCTGGCACTATGGGGGAGCTGGCACTATGGGGGGGAGAACTGGCACTATGGGGGAGGTGGCACTATTGGGGGGGAGAACTGGCACTATAGGGGGGAGCTGGCACTATGGGGGAGCTGGCACTATGGGGGGGCTGGCACTATGGGGGAGCTGGCACTATGGGGGAAGCTGGCACTATGGGGGGGAGCTGGCACTATGGGGGGGAGCTGGCACTATGGGGGAGCTGGCACTATGGGGGAAGCTGGCACTATGGGGGAAGCTGGCACTATGGGGGGGAGCTGGCACTATGGGAGGAGCTGGCACTATGGGGGCATTTCTTACTGGCACATTATGGGGGGCACCATGGGGGAGAGGAGCACTATGGGGGTATCTGGGGGCTCTAAAGGGGCTTTTTGTAACTATTGGCACATTATGGGTGCACTATAGGGGAGAGTGGCACTATGGGGAACCTGGTGTCACTATAGGGCATTATTTGGGGGCACTATGGGGAAGTGGGGGCTCTAAAGGGGCCTTTTCTATTGGCACATTATGGGGGGCACTATGGCGTTTGGTGGCACTAAGGGAGCATTTTTTACTGGCACATCATGGGAGGCACTATGGGGCATTATTTGGGGGCACTATGGGGGAGTGGAGCACTATTGGGGCATATGATGGCACAAAGAAGGGGCATTTTTTACTGGCACATTGTGGGGAAGAGGAGCACTATAGGGGCATCTGCTGGGGGCACTAAGAAGGGGCATTTTTTTACTGGCATATTATGGGGGACACTATGGGGAAGGGGGAGAGGAGCACTATGAGGGCATTTACTGGGGCACTATATAGGGGTATTTTATACTGGCATACATTATGGGGACATTAGCTTAACTGCGGGCACTAAGCGGGGGTATTTCATGTACTGTCATATTATAGGGAGAATTATTACTATTAGGGGGTATTATGGGGAGCTTCACTACTACTGGGGGGCTATGAGGAACATGATTACTAGTATGGGCACTACAGAGGCATGACTTAATAGGATGGAAGAATCTCCTCCGTTCGTACCACTAACCTGCCCCTTCAATAAACCACACCGACACCGTCTTGTTTGGAGAAATTGACCGTGATGGCCGAACTTTATTATCCACATATAATAATAATAATAAATAATAACAATAATAATAACAATAATAATAACAACCGACACATTAACACAACCTTCAATGTTATGACCCACTGCACAGTAACAAAAGGATCCTGGAGGGCAACCCAAAACCAGCGCCATCTTCCTTAACCGTCTCACCTTGTACTTCAAGCTTACCCTCGGCCGCACTCACCGACCCAAGAGCACCAACTGCTTGAAGTAACCAAGTATCTCCTCCTGTAGGCCTTTTAGCCCAAACAGGAGCCCCCATCCTCGGCATTCAGAAACCACATGAGATGCAGGCTCCAACATGTCCCGCATCTCTTAACCATTGAATCGCTCCCCCAGGATCCCATAACAATCAGCCACGAGAAGACCACCGGTGACACCTCACCTGTGGGCGTCCCGCCAAACCCTCAGGGCCGTCTCCAAACCCTCCTGAATGCTCAAAGCCCACATGTCAATACCGACATCATTAAGGTGCACACCATCAGCTCTCAAGAACTGAGGCGACGCCGCCTGTCGCGGCCCCTATCCGAAAAGAGTGAGATGCGTATTCCATAGCGGGCAAACCAGCAGCCACTAAGCACTTCCTAAAAACAGCGACAAATTGGAAACGAGACAACCGCGACCCATCCTGATGAATCAACAACGACCCCCTTCCCACTCGGCCGCACCTCCAAGAAATCCTCCACACACCGCACAGGACAAAGCACTGACCCTCCCAACAGCCTCAACCACAAAACAACCCCTTTACCCTCCTGGTCCGTTTTTGACCTGCGAATGGAACACCACAAAACACCATCCACCAAACCAACATCTTCCCATAACAACCCCCCAGTGCTCGTGCGACTCGCTGCCACCAACTCTGAGATGCGAAACGCTCCAAAAAATGCCAGAGAAAAGGCCGCCCTAAACAAACACACCTCAAATGCCGACATACACACCGATCCCGCCTCTGCCCATAACTTCTGCAACACCGCAAATGAAACCGGTCTGCGATTGTCCCTCCGTACCCCGCAACGGCGGTATCCCTTCAACGCCTGCCGTACCATAAAACACTTAGACACATCGGCCATGCCTCGCAACCGCAACCAAAAGGCGACAGCCGCTAACCTCTTTGACGCCACTGAAAAAGATAAACCTGCAGCATAAAACGTTCCTAACCAAAAAACCAATAACGTTCGAAAATCCTCCAGCGAGCTACAACCCCCCACTTGCTCAATCAATTCCTCCCACAAAGACCACACAGAAGAATAAACAGCCCACGTACCGTTACTAAGTGACCGCCTAATCAGGCCCGCTGACACCCCAAGGCCACGCTCCAGAGCCACTGAGGACAGGGCAACCCCCGAATTTCGGCACCCGGCGCCAAGCCGCGGAAACGCTCCCACTGAAAACGAGAAAGGGAATCGGCCAATGAGTTATCCACTCCCGGGACATGCTCCGCAACAAAACAAGCATTCAATCGCAAACCCCTCAGCACCAAGTACCTCAGCAAATTCAACACAGGCGGTGAATTAGCCGACTGACTGTTAATTGCTTGCACAACTCCCATGTTATCGCAGTAAAAACGCACCCGCCGATTCCTCAGCCAGTCCCCCCACAACTCAGTGGCCAAAACAATAGGAAAAAGTTCCAACAACACCAAGTTTGAAAGGAAACCAGCCTGCCTCCATTCAGCCGGCCAACCCCCTGCACTCCATTGTCCCCTACAAAAAACACCATATCCACACGAACCAGACGCATCCGAAAACAACTCCAGGTCCACATTACTAACCACCGCTTCCATCCACACCGACCTACCATTATAATCCAACAAAAAATTCTCCCACACCACCAAATCATCCTTCACAGCCCCCGGCAACCGTAAATAATGAAAAGGCGCTGTAATGCCAGCAGTGGCTAAAGCCAAGCGACGGCAAAAAACCCGCCCCATTGGCAAGATGCGACAAACAAAATTCAACTTTCCCAAAACCGATTGAACCCGCTTAAGTTGCACCTTCCTAGCCTTCCTTAAAAACACAACCTCCTGCAAGAGATCAAGCACCTTATCCTCGGGCAAACGACACTCCATAGCCAAACTGTCAATCTCAATACCTAAGAACTTAATGACCATGGCCGAGCCTTCCGTCTTATCCGCCGCCAACGGTATTCCAAAACGCGCCACAACCCTCTCCATCGTATGCAGCAGCACTGCGCACACCCTGGATCCGGCAGGACCAAGAAACAAAAAATCATCCAGGTAGTGCAAAACCGAGCTCCATCCCGCCTCCTGTTTCACCACCCACTCTAAAAAACAACTAAACGACTCAAACAAAGAGCACGAGATCGCGCACCCCATAGGCAAACAACAATCAACATAAAAACAACCCTCCCACTGAAAACCAAGCAAATGCAAACTGTCAGGGTGAATGGGCAACAATCGAAACGCAGCCTCAATATCAGTCTTAGCCAGCAGGGCGCCCTGCCCAAAACGCCGTACCCAACGCACTGCCTCATCAAAAGACGTGTATGACACTGAGCATAACTCGTCCGCTATCCCATCATTCACAGACCCACCAAGCGGATAGGACAAATGATGAATGAGCCTGAACTTATTGGGCTCCTTCTTAGGAACCAAACCCAATGGAGATACCCATAAATCCGGCAAAGGACACTCTGAAAAGGGGCCTACAACTCTGCCAGCCGCCACCTCCTTCACAATTTTATCCCTCACCACATCAGGATAGCGCAAAGCTGAAGTCAAATTCCGAGAAGCAACCCGCGTCCCAACCAAACTACACGGGATAACAAACCCCGCGTTAAACCCCTCCAACAACAACCGAGCCGCCTCCCTATTTGGGTACATCCTTAAATACGGCTCCATCTCTTCCACCCTCACCGGCGTCACCCCTCTTTTGCATAACCTCGGATCCCTTACCTTTCCCCCTCCGGAAGCACCGGGACAGGCTATGGGAACCTCCGCATCCGGAGCACTCATGCTTAAATTGAATTGCCAGCAATAACCCTTTTTTCCCCCAACCTGAGACTCTGCAGCCGAGGCACCCCCGGCCGCTCCACGAAAGGGCTGAGACCCCCCACCTCGAGGTGCCGCCATCAACCGCATCCACAGACCAATATCCTTATGGTCCCAACGAATGCTAGGCCTGACCGCCTTCCGCTGCCGGAACTGCTCGTCGTACCTTAGCCAAGCCACACCCCCATACGTCCGATGAGCCTCCCCAATAGCATCCATATAACAGAAAAGGGCCGAGCAGTGCTCTGGCGTCTTTTCCCCAATGACGCTGGCCAAAATTGCAAAGGCCTGCAACCAATTCTGAAAAGTGCGCGGAATCAACCTAAACCTCCTCCTTTCTTCCTCCTCCTTCTTACTTTCATCCAGCTTACCCCTATCCAAATTAAATTTTTCCAAAGGGAGCAACGAGAAGATCTCCACATATTCATCCTTCCATATCTTCTCCCTGACCTCCTGCTTCAAATGAGCCCCCAGCGACCCCTCGAAACATACGTAAATCTCACCCTTTGCTGAATCCGCCAACCTAACACCGTCAACCACATCACCTTTTTCCCCAGCTACCCGCCCAGAACCACAGGCCACCGGCCACCGCACCCCCACTCTCTCTCAGTAAACCCTGCGCCGCCCCTGGAACCAGCGCCAAATCCGTAGCAGTAGACCACACAGCCGCCGGACTCCCCACAGTACCCGGGCCCAACCGTGATAACAAAGCGAGCATACCCGACAATACATCCCTCACTAAAGCCTCAGAACCCCCCCCCACTATGTAACACTGAATTCCCAACCCCCCCAACAGGCATCTGACACGCCGTTCTCTCACCTGGCCGTCCCCGGACGATGTCGCCGGCAGCCGCAGACCTCCCTTCTGGTACCACAAACGAAACGTCACTTCCAGATGGCCCAGCGTCGTCCATACCGCCAGCCGCAGACTTTTCTCCTGGATCAACTTCGCCTTCCTCCAACTGCAACAACTCCTCTTCTGACTCTGGTTGCAAAGGGCCGACATCCACAGCCCCTTGTGAAGAAGAGGCCCTCACACCTGGCCGCACACCTCTCATCCCGGCGACTCCCAGTAGAGCAGGCTCCACAGCACCGGCACTGTGAGCCGCGGTCTCATGCAACAGTTCAGGGGGCTCATCCACCACCGCAGCTCCTGATATGGCGCCATGTCGCCGACCCACCGCCAGGGGTCGCGACGCACTTCCCCTTCCAGCACCATTGCTCCGCGCCTCAGGCCCCCCATGATGACGTCGCCGATCAGCAGAGGCTGACCGCGACGCAGGCAAACTCCTCACACCGTCATCCAAGAGGCCCAGGCCGTGAAGCGACCCGGCCGCAGCAACACCGCCGCCGCCTGAAGGTAAGTCAGACCCGACTCGTCCCTCCCGCACAGCCTCCCGCGGGGAGACAGCCGCGCGCGCCTGCCTTCTTCCTCTCATAGGCCGGGAGACGGGACCCGCACCAGACCGTCCCTCTCCCGCCGACCTGCCATCTCTCCTCGCCGTCCTCCCGCTGCGCCTGCGAGCCGAGTCAGCCACAGGCATCGCCGGCTGCAGCAGAGGGTTCCTGATAGGGCTCCGCATTCGCCGACGCAATCTCGGCGTTGTCTCAGGGCTCAGGCGTTCAGGGGGAACAGAGCGCCTAGCCCGGCCGGGACGCACCGCCTCAACAGTCGCAGACGGGGGGTTCAGGACCGACTGCATGGTCTCTTGTAAACGGGCCGCACCATGTACCTGTACAGCCGCCCTAACCGCCTCCAATAAATCTTCCAGCGACGACATCTTGACTCAGCAAACGCGCTTCCACTATACTAGCCACTGACTGACGCCCCTCCTCCACCTACATATACTGCCCGCCAAACTGCACGTCCTCTCCTTCCTCCCTTAGGCCAACCCCTACCCCAACAACATTAACCCTTTACTGTCCTACGGTCTTCCCCCTAAGTCAATTCGCACTCCATTATGGCTGCGCCTCATTCCGTCGCTTTCATTATTACTACTAAGTGTGCTCTGGCAGAGAACTATTTCTATTGGTGGGATTTTGGGGAGCACTGTTACTTTGGGGGCACCCTGGCATAGTATCAGCTTAGCACAATTATTTTTGGGGGACATTATCTTTATACTATTAGTGTCTGGGCGCAGTTATTTTTTAGAGCACTGTGTGCCAATAATTGTTGAAGGGGGCACTATCTGTATGATAGTAGTATTTCCAGGGGGACTGTTTCTGCAGTATAGTATTGGGGGTGGCAGGAAAGGGTGTTCAGAAGATGTGAAGATGATGGAAATGTGGGAAACTAAGGTCTGTTTGTCAATCTCTGCAGAGACGGGAGATGGCTGAAAAATCATCATGGCGGTCTGGTCTGAATGGAGAAGATGAGGAAAGAGAACGTCTACAACAAAGGTGACATCACTGGATGTAAGAGGTATGGAGCGCTATGTAGGAGAGGAGATGCTCCGGCTCCTCCCCCTGCCATTTGCAGAAGGAGGATTCAGAGCTGGGTGAAGACGGCAAAGGGGGACAGCAGGCCACGGGCAGGTGGCAGATGGTGGGGGGAACCACAGGCAATGAGCAGGATCTGGGGAGGGAGGAGAGCGGAGGAGCTTCCTGGCTGTAGCCTGCTGTCTATTGTATAATGTGAAGCAGGCAGTGCAGCCAGGACAGGCCTCCCCTCTCCGTTTGATGTGTAGAGACAGGCCTCAACAATAGAATGTCAGCTGTACAGTGTTTGTTGGGAGTGGCCTATTATATGTAGGAGGGGCTTTTAATAATGGGCGGGGCTAAAATGGGCCACTTGACTGGATTTGCCCCCCAGGACTAAGGCTGCCAGCCCTCCCCTGATGAGGCATGAGGGCTGATATGGGGGCTAATGAGAGGCATAATGGGGGCTAATAAGAGGCATAATGGGGGCTAATGGGGCATATGGGGGCTAATGAGAGGCATAATGGGGGCTAATGAGGCAAAAAGGCTTATAATGGGGGCTAATGAAACATAAGGGCTTATAATGGGGGCTAATGAGGCATAAGGGCTGATATGGGGACTAATGAGAGGCATGGGGCTGATATGGGGGTGATGAGAGGCATAATGGGGGCTAATGAGATGCATAACAACAGTGTCATTCACAGGTCCCCCATAACAGTGTGTCATCCACAGATCCCCATAACAGTGTCATCCACAGATGCCCCATAACACTGAGTCTCATTTATAGATGCCCCCATAACAGTGTGTCATCCACAGATCCCCCATAACAGTGCGCCTGCGCACTGAGGAGAGACAGAAAGGAGAGGAAAGAATCCGCGGAAGCAAGCAGAGGACGGCACAGCAGACGACTGAATAGCTTCTTTTGTGAGTAAATTGTTTTATTATAAAGGTATCCCTGCATACCGCAATACTCTCGTATTTTGTAATCTTATTTATATATACTTATTTCGTTTTTTTCAGTAGTATAATTAAGTGGTGAAAATTATTAGTGCCCCCCAATTTTTGACTGTGGTATCTTATGTGCCCCCCCCCCTATATATTGTTCCTAGAGTCGCCACTGAGCCTATACAAGCCATCAATGACGCGATTCACTTCAGATTGAGGAAAAACACTTTTTTCAGAAAGTGGAAAACCTCTTTAAAACTTGGAACCGAATTCCGCTTCAGTTCCAACTGGTACCTCGGAACCGAAGCCAAGTTCGGTTTCAAGTTTTAAAGTGGTTTTCCACTTTAAAAATCAATTACCAAAGTTATTCAAAGAAGTCACGTGCAACTTCACGAATAACTAACTTTGTCTCCTCGGAGCCCATACATTTTAATACTGCACGGAGACGGATCTCCGTACAGTATTAATCCGAAGTTTTGAACTAAGTGACTTTGGATGTAGGATTCGAAGCTCGCTTTGCTCATCTCTAATTATCATATTGTAATTGATGACTACTTGTGATACACACTTGTTCTAACCAGGTTATTATTTATTACTTTATTTATTCACTCCCCTTGTTGAGCACTTTTGCACTTGCACTTTGCATTTTCGCCACGTGCACGTTTGCCCTTTCTTTGTATTTTGATAACCTGATCTTTCTTCTTTTAAATTAGGTATGTGTCAGTGTAAGCATGCGTTCCGCTGCTTTGGAACACATTGGTTTCCTTTACTTCTGCTTTTTGACTTCTATCCCTATGGCATATGCACCAAATCTGTTATGCTCCACAACTCTATGTGCATCGCATCATTGATGGCCTTTGTAGACTTGCAGTGCTAACACGTATAGTGCGCTCACATGACATAGCGCCTGCGCGCAACTACTGGTTGGGCTACAGCGCATTGCAGTCTGGGAAAAACGCTCTTCTGCTGCCTTACTTAGCGCTATCATGAATAAATATCATGGTCCCTATGTGCCCCTCCCTCTAAGGTGAGCGTTCATTATCCATTGCAGCTGATACCTAGGGTTTATATGTATTCAAAAGGTGTGTATGTATGTTCATTGTACTAACCCCCGGAAGAAGCCTCTGGGCAAAATGCCATTGGGTTGCTTCACCCTTGGTTGGTATTGTTACTATTTGCCACTGTGATTTATACTTGTTCTCTCGGGTTCCATTCAGTTTCAGTGTTGCTTTTTGTATTGTGACAAATTCTTAAAGGGCTTCTGTCACCCTCCATTGTGCAATTTTCATCAGTGCAATCATATATGTCCTACCTTTGTCTGTGGCTTATTTCTTGTAAAAATCATACTTTTATCATATGCAAATTTCTTCACTACCAGCAAGTTGGGCGTGTATTTGCTGGTAGCCGCCGCATCTGCCGCTTCTAGACACGCCCCATATCCTCTTGATAGACAGCGCCAGCGAGCGCTCTCCTCCTCCCGCTGGCCCCATCTGCTGCTGAATTCTTCGCACCCGCTTGCCAGCTCCTTTCTCAGTGCGCCTGCGCCGACTACGTCACACTACACCCGGAAGAGAAGACTGCTGATTATCGCTGATGCCGGCAGTCTTCTCTTCCGGGTGTAGTGTGACGTAATCGGCGCAGGCACACTGAGGAAGGAGCTGGCAAGCGCGCGTCCTTCACTCAGTACGCCTGCGCCGATCAAGGAACGTTACGGCGCGGGAATTCAGCAGCAGACGGTGCCAGTGGGAGGAGGAGAATAATACTGTAATATCATGTGTCAGTAAGGCTCAACTCATGACTGGCAGAAGCGCTGATGTCAGATGTAATATGTGCCTAGAGAATACTGATATAAACACCTGAACCGAATGTAAAATGCTGATGCAGCAATTACAATCACCATTACCTAGAATCTTATGTACAAATAATCAAGGTGGTGCTCGTATCATGGATTGCAGGCCCATACATCCAAGTAGAAGAAGTGGATCAGCAGTCACTTTTTGATGCTAATAAATCTTTACTTTGTTGCATTTTTAACCGAAATGTGTGACGTCTGCCTGTATTTTGTTTATGGCAACAAAGTGAAGATTTATTAGCATCAAAAAGTGAGTGCTGATCCACTTCTTCTACACAGCTATAATCTTAAGCTACTGTCACACTCGCGTTTGGTGCGGATCCGTCTTGCATCTGCACAGACGGATCCGCACCGATAATGAAAACGCTTGTATCCGTTCAAAACGGATCCGTTTGCGTTACTCATTCAAAAAAAAGTCTAAGTCAAAACGGATCCGTCTTGACTTACATTGAAAGTCAATGGGGGACGGATCCGTTTTCAATTGCACCATATTGTGTCAGTGAAAAACGGATCCATCCCCATTGACTTACATTGTAAATCTAGACGGATCCGTTTGGCTCCGCATCGTCAGGCGGACACCAAAACGCTGCAAGCTGCGTTTTAGTGACCGTCTAAAAAATGCAACGGAGACCAAACGCAGCCAAACTGATGCATTCTGAACGGATCCTTATCCATTCAGAATGCATTAGGGCTGAACTGAACCATTTGGGGCCGCTTGTGAGAGCCCTGAAACGGATCTCACAAGTGGACCCAGAAACGCCAGTGTGAAAGTAGCCTAAGGCACATCTGTTTGGTCTAGACTTGGGACAAAGGCCCCTCATTTTTAGAGAATTTATGGAGGGCCAGCTTTTGCATATGCCATAATTCTCTAGCCAAATGCTGGGAAACACAGCAAATAACATGTTGAAACCTCAATATACAGCACAGTAATAAAAAAGGAACAGTGTTGCTAACAGATTGGATGTAAAACAGACCTTATTGTGCTCTTACCTCCAAAGGAAAACACGCCTACAAAATCAGAAATTACAAGAGGTTTGCGTTCTATAATCTCACGTAAAGAATGTGCGTGGAGGTGGTTGAAATGACATTATACCCTATAATCATCTCTGAACAGAACCACCTTAAAGTAGCTGTTACACAACTCAGCAGGTGTTAACTAATGGAATATATGTGGTTTCGAATAACAGCTGTGGAGATCTTATACTAGCACAAAATTTATTTAGATTCCCTGTGGAAAAGATCCACTGAGAAAAGAGATTTAACAGCTGATGCTATTGTGTTTTCTTCAGTAATTTACCAAAGGCAAATTTGGATAATGATTCATAATATTACTTGTAATTAGTGTTGAGCGAACTTGTGTTTCAAGTTCGGCGTCTAAAGTTCGGGTTCAGGTTATCGAAGAATCGCGTTATGGATTCCGCTACCATGGACCATAAGTTATGGTCCGTGGTAGCGGAATCCATAACGTGATTCTTCGATAACCCGAACCCGAACTTTAGACGCCGAACTTGAAACACAAGTTCGCTCAACACTACTTGTAATATATTCATTATGGGGGTTGTATTTTGCATAAATTAAAGAAACGGTTAAAATGGTCATTAGGGATTGGCTACTGCTCTGTTTATAAATAGGAGGGGCTGAATATGGGCGGGGCATCATGTGTGATCGACAGTTGTGATCTAAGATTCTACTGTGTAGCCCTGCAATCACTGCTATAGGACCCTACCCGTGCTATATGCATTTGGGAAAATCACTTGTCATTATTGTCTGTCTCTCATGAGTTAATGTCCTGCATATGCAATGATAACAAAAAGCAGAGGTGCGCAAGTCCTGATGTGTGTCCCTCAGAATAGTTTCTTCTGATGGGTCCAAGCAGAGATCCTGAAACATAGGTTTACATGAGCTCTTGCGCTGTGCTCCTCCGTTAATGTGTCTCAAGGTAACTTGATTTATGGACGTGGCTTGATATGCACCTTAGGAACTATAAACTATGAATTAATGTGATGCTACTATGATGTGAATTATAACATGAAGATAAAGAATTATTGATGCAAACAAATCTGCGACTTCCATACTTTAGTTATTTTGGGGGTCATTTATTAAGACCTGCGTTTTAGATGCTGCTCTCAATAACCCCTATGTCAGGCGGTGGATTGACCGAAGTTATGAAGAGGCGCAGGCTTCTACATAACTTCTGCGCATCCAGTGCCAGTTCTAAATCTACGGCAGCATCCTTGCTGTCTTACATTTAGCCCATTTTCTACGCCTAAAACAGGTGGAGAAAATGATTAATGAGACAGCCTACTGGCCCGTTCCCTTTCCCATCCACAAACATGTCCACTTTTTTAGACCTGGTGTGGTTTGTTGCAACTGAATACTTCCTTACGCTAGCAATTCCGAGCCCACCAAGTCCTAAATAGCAGAGGGTAAGCTGACTACTTTATCTTGTTTTACACTACAAAATTCACTTCAGTGAAAACTACAGATTGCGTCCGCACACAGCTCTGTAGATAGAAATGTAAAAAAAAGTTATGGAGGTCTTATTATCGCGATGCAAAGAAAAAAAAATTGGCAAAGTTTTTAATTTTTTCAGTATCAAAACATTGAGGCATTTGTGGTGGTTAGACAGAGGGAGGAGGCTCCCTTTGACCTGAGGTCTTTTGAAAGATCCCATTGCTTACGGAAAAAAAAGTTTAAAAAAATAAAATTTAAGAAATATATATAAAAATTTCAAATCACCCCATTTCTCAATTTTAGGTATATAAAAATAAACAATATAAAAAAAATAAACACAATAGGTATAGCTTCACTACATCCAAAAATGTCCAAACTATAAAAATGTGGGGGGCGTGGCTTGCTAATGGTGGAGTAGGACTCGGTACCTAAGAGCTCCTGCACCACACATCTCCAGGAGGCCACTTCAGGCTCCTGCTCATACTCCAAACTGAGAAAATGGCTCAGCAAAAGAACAGAACAACATCTGGAATGGATCCAGAACCCGAATCCGGCTCCATAGAGGAATTTTTCTCAGCACCCTCCCCTCAGCCAGCGTGTGAAGCGATCTCCAAGATGAATTCTGCAAACATACGGGCCTGTACGCCAGCTGCGACACAAAGCGCCATTCACCCGCCTTTACAGAGGACCTACTTGCCCCTATTGACAGCCCGTTAGCTGGATGAGCGTTCAGCAGCAAGTGCCCGTTCTTCCACAGAGTGGCCTATGGCCCCACAAATCGCAAGGTCATTGCCCACAGAGGTCCTCTCTACCTGGCGACCGTGGGAAGAAGATACTGGCACGTGGGGGGGAGTTGGCACTTGATACTGGCACATGGGTGGGTTTGGCACTATGATACTGGCACATGGGGGGTGGGAAGGAGAGAGGCACTTGATACTGGCACATGGGGGGTTTGGCACTATGATACTGGCACATGGGGGGTGGGAAGGAGAGAGGCACTTGATACTGGCACATGGGGGGTGGAGATGGCACTATGATACTGGGACATGTGGGGGAGAGGTGAGAGGCACTTGAAACTGGCACATGATGGGGGGGCATCTATGGGGACACTTACTGGCACATTATTGGGGGGCATTATGGGGGACACTAGGCTGGCAGCCTATCAGAGGCCGGACACCGAGGGGCATCTACTGGGGCACTATATATGGGGCATTTTATACTGGTACATTATGGGGGCACTAGCAGGAAGGGGGGAGAGGAGCACTATGGGGGAATTTAATGGGGGCACTATATAGGGGTACTTTATACTGGGACATTATGGGGGCACTATGGGGACATTAGCTCAACTGGGGGCATTACAAGGGGGTATTTTTGCACTGTCACATTACAAGGAGAATAATTTCTACTGGGGGGGGCATTATGGTGGGCTTTATTACTCCCCCATGGTATGACCCCCTAGTAGCAGCACCAGCCTCTCCCCGCTCTGCTATCCCTCTGCCCCTTCTCCAAATCCTTATTATGAAATCTTTCTCATTAGGATAAAGCACAACATCAGCTCCGACGAGCCCCCGGCCGAGCCCCCGGCCAAAGTGTTGAAGTGGCGTTCGAGATCCCCAAGGGCCAAGCCAAGTAATTGTAAGTTTTCATATGAAATATGTTTATGTTATACACATATAGCCTACACTGTGCCACACAATATACAGTATACCGCTACACTGTGCCCCACAATAAACAGTATACCGCTACACTGTGCCAAAGGAGTGGGGTTTATACAAGAGGAGAGAGGTGCGAAGCGCGCTGGGGGGGCCCCTTACAAATATTTGCTGTGGGGCCCAGTCACTTCTAGTTACGCCCCTGCACAGAGCCTTGGGTCCAAAACCCTCTGACCCGACTAGGCCTTGAGATGTTATTTGCAGCATTCATTTCTTTAAAGAGAAAGACGCTATTTTGACAAGCCTTTATTAATTCTTCTGGACCTAGCCAGACAAACTCTCCTTCTACGGAAAGCTTTGAAACCACTTCTCATGGTCCTTAGAGAGCACAACATTATGTACAGATGGAGGTTCCCTTTTCAACTCATAGCACGTAAAGATGGGAAATCTGCGGTTATCATATCCATTGAGGACCTCCCAAGACTATTGAGCACTTTTGATTTATCCCCAGTGTCTCTACCGGATTGGCCTAACCAACATCCTCCTCCCCAAGTCGCACCCAGAGAGTAGCGGCAGACAGTGGGACCAAAACATCAGAAAGCTATGAGGAATCAATGTCAATCTGCGCATGGATTGAAGAGACTTCTCAAGTTCCTGATTCCATGGTCACCTACAGTGGTCCCCCGATCTGAAGTCAACATTTGGGACTCGCTACTGACTTCTCCTTCCAGTTTCAGTTTGGAGTTCATTGGTTCTCTTTATTTTTCCTTTTTAGCAGCCTGATTGTTAATACTATTGCTGGACTAGGGTCTTCCCTTTGTGAGGTGGTGTGGGAGGCCAACTCCGTAATTGGCTTCTTTTCCCCCCTTTTAGGGATCGCGACTCTAGTCGTGAGTGACTGTAGTCACTTAGTTGATTAGGCATTTGCTTTTATTGTGATTTACTTGATATTGATTACTGTATTGTCTTTTAAGTGCCTGTCCTCCCTCTCATGTTTTCCTTGTAGTCCCCTTTTTGGGGACTGGCAGCTCATTGTTCTCTTACTCCTCTTTTATGACTCTCTGGCACCATGACCACTCTGACATTTTGCTCTTTTAATGTTCATGGCCTCAACAAACCTGAAAATTGAGTCGAATCATATACCGTGTACACAGGAGACGAGTTATGGTGGACATGGTGCAGTAGACTCATTTTAGGGCTACACCCAAGGGTCGTCTATGCCTAAGGGTCATTCTTCCTACTACCCTAACTGGCATCACTCCCCCCATCCCGAACGTAAAGCCTTTGGGGTATCGATTGATTTTCATAAATCTGTCAAGTATAATGTTTTAGCCTCAGAGAAAGATCCAGGAGGCAGTTTCTTATTTCTTAAAGTACATATTGCCAATGTCATCTATACCATTGCTTCTGTTTACTTCCCAAACCAGGACCAGATGCACTTTGGTAATCGAGTTCTGTAGGGCTTGGCAAAGTTTGCGGAGGGATCCAACATCATTCTAGGGGGCGACTTCAGTCTTTGTCTTGATCCTCTATTAGATTCCTCCTCAGGTAAGACCTCTGTCCTCTGTATCTCTTTCGTCGTTGAAAGTTCTCAAAAGGACATTGACCTCAATGTAGTTGTTTGACCTTTGGAGACTTCTCCACTGTAAGCATAGGTATTACATATTTCACTCTTCTTCTCATAACAGCTTTGGGCTGTTAGACTACCTATTCCTATCCCAAGCCCTATTAGCCTCTTCTCCAAGAAGCTCAACCGCCAGTACTGGGTGCTCTATGTGGTTCTAATACGCTCTCTTGTTCTTTCACCTGGTGTGTTAATGACAACTTGCTGAAGGATCCGCTCTGCATAGCAGAATTGGAAACCTCTATCAGGGAATATACCTCTATACATGCAGGGGACCCATCTAGTGCCCCAGTGAAATGGGAAGCTCTTAAATTTGTCCTAAGAGGGGTCTTGATCTCTCATGGCAGCAGGCTTAAAAAAGAATGCTCAGCTTAGGGATCTTTTCTTGACATTGGGATGGACGGAAGCCTTAAATAAAGCCTCTCCCTCCTCGTACCTGAGGGCTGAACTCTCTTCACTCAAACATCAAATACAGGCCATTTTTGACCAAAAACCACTGCATTAGAAAGCTACGCAAGGGATACTACGAGTACAGGGATAGATGTGGCAAATGGTTGGCTAAAGCACTCCATCCTAGACTCCCTCAGACTTAGGTGTTAGTCCTTAATTCTGCATCTGGTGGCCTGGTCCACTCCCCTAAGGCCATATTAGAAGAATTCACGACCTTTTATTCTGATCTCTACTCTATAAACAGTGATCCTAATCGAACACATGACCAGCCACAGGAAGACATTATACATTATCTTGAACATCACAGTCCTTCAAGGATACCATACCCTACCTCAGCCACTTTAGAAGGGAACTTTTCTCTGGGTGAATTGGAGGCAGTTATTAAAGATCTGAAAGTAGGTAAAAGTCCAGGCCCAGACGGTTATACACCGATATTCTATAAATTGTTTAGGTCTTCACTCTTCCCATTATTCCTCGGGGCTTTCAATACCATCTCCAAAAAGTGTCCTTTCCTGCCCCAGTCCTTGGGAGCTCGCATAACCATGATTCCTAAGCCAAGAAAAGACTCCTTCTTCTGTGGGAATTACGGAACTATTTCATTAATTAACGTTGACGTTAAACTATACGCTAAAATAATAGCCCTTCGACTTCAACAGCTAATTCCTGGCTTAATGCACCTGGCACAGGTTGGGGTTTGTTCAAGGCCATGAGGCTAGGTACAACACCATTAAGACTATGTCCCTCATCTATGCGGCAAAATTCTCCAATTCACCACTTTGCCTTCTGACAGTCGATGCCGAAAAGGCATTTAAAAGAGTAAGCTGGAGATTTCTTGAGGCTACCTTATGCCAATAGGGGTTAGGGCAAAGGATGAAGGAGTGGATCATGGCACTATACCTTGACACCTCAACTCAGATAATGGATCCATGTCTGCCTCCTTTCCCATAGGGAATGGGACTAGACAGGGGTGTCCCCTTTCCCCTTTCCTGTATATTCTTTTGATGGAGTCTCTGGCTAACGCTATAAGGCATAACTCTACTATACGGGGAATTTAGGGAGGTGGGATGGTGCATAAAATGTCCCTATTTGCTGATGATCTTTTACTTTTCATCCCCTTGCCTAGAATAGGTCTACCGGCTATCCTCAGGGAGTTTCAGATACAGTACAGACCAAAAGTTTGGACACACCTTCTCATTCAAAGAGTTTTCTTTATTTTCATGACTATGAAGGCATCAAAACTATGAATTAACACATGTGGAATTATATACATAACAAACAAGTGTGAAACAACTGAAAATGTCATATTCTAGGTTCTTCAAAGTAGCCATCTTTTGCTTTGATTACTGCTTTGCACACTCTTGGCATTCTCTTGATGAGCTTCAAGAGGTAGTCCCCTGAAATGGTCTTCCAACAGTCTTGAAGGAGTTCCCAGAGATGCTTAGCACTTGTTAACCCTTTTGCCTTCACTCTGCGGTCCAGCTCACCCCAAACCATCTCGATTGGGTTCAGGTCCAGTGACTGTGGAGGCCAGGTCATCTGCCGCAGCACCCCATCACTCTCCTTCATGGTTAAATAGCCCTTACTTCCAAAGTTTTCCCAATTTTTCGGCTGACTGACCTTCATTTCTTAAAGTAATGATGGCCACTCGTTTTTCTTTACTTAGCTGCTTTTTTCTTGCCATAATACAAATTCTAACAGTCTATTCAGTAGGACTATCAGCTGTGTATCCACCTGACTTCTCCTAAACACAACTGATGGTCCCAACCCCATTTATAAGGCAAGAAATCCCACTTATTAAACCTGACAGGGCACACCTGTGAAGTGAAAACCTATTTCAGGGGACTACCTCTTGAAGCTCATCAAGAGAATTCCAAGAGTGTGCAAAGCAGTAATCAAAGCAAAAGGTGGCTACTTTGAATAACCTAGAATATGACATATTTTAATTTGTTTCACACTTGTTTGTTATGTATATAATTCCACATGTGTTAATTCATAGTTTTGATGCCTTCAGTGTGAATCTACAATTTTCATAGTCATGAAAATAAAGAAAACTCTTTGAATGAGAAGGTGTGTCCAAACTTTTGGTCTGTACTGTATACAGTGGGATGCGAAAGTTTGGGCAACCTTTTTAATCGTCATGATTTTCCTGTATAAATTTTTGGTTGTTACGATAAAAAAATCTCAGTTAAATATATCATATAGGAGACACACACAGTGATATTTGAGAAGTGAAATGAAGTTTATTGGATTTACAGAAAGTGTGCTATAATTGTTTAAACAAAATTAGGCAGGTGCATAAATTTGGGCGCTGTTGTCATTTTATTGATTCCAAAACCTTTAGAACTAATTATTGGAACTCAAATTGGCTTGGTAAGCTCAGTGACCCCTGACCTACATACACAGGTGAATCCAATTATGAGAAAGAGTATTTAAGGGGGTCATTTGTAAGTTTCCCTCCTCTTTTAATTTTCTCTGAAGAGTAGCAACATGGGGGTCTCAAAACAACTCTCAAATGACCTGAAGACAAAGATTGTTCACCATCATGGTTTAGGGGAAGGATACAGAAAGCTGTCTCAGAGATTTCAGCTGTCTGTTTCCACAGTTAGGAACATATTGAGGAAATGGAAGACCACAGGCTCAGTTCAAGTTAAGGCTTGAAGTGGCAGACCAAGAAAAATCTCGGATAGACAGAAGCGACGAATGGACAGTCAGAGTCAACCCACAGACCAGCACCAAAGACCGACAACATAATCTTGCTGCAGATGGAGTCACTGTGCATCGTTCAACCATTCGGCGCACTTTACACAAGGAGATGCTGTATGCGAGAGTGATGCAGAGGAAGCCTTTTCTCAGCCCACAGCACAAACAGTGCCGCTTGAGGTGGGCTAAAGCACATTTGGACAAGCCAGCTTCATTTTGGAATAAGGTGCTGTGGATTGATGAAACTAAAATTGAGTTATTTGGCCATAACAAGGGGCGTTATGCATTGAGGAAAAAGAACACAGCATTCCAAGAAAAACACCTGCTACCTACAGTAAAATATGGTGGTGGTTCCATCATGTTGTGGGGCTGTGTGGCCAGTGCAGGGAATGGGAATCTTATCAAAGTTGAGGGACGCATGGATTCCACTCAGTATCAGCAGATTCTGGAGACCAATGTCCAGGAATCAGTGACAAAGCTGAAGCTGCGCCGGGGCTGAATCTTTCAACAAGACGACCCTAAACACTGCTCAAAATCCACTAATGCAGAGGAACAAGTACAACGTTCTGGAATGGCCATCTCAGTCCCCAGACCTGAATATAATTGAAAATCTGTGGTGTGACTTAAAGAGAGCTGTCCATGCTCAGAAACCATCAAACCTGAATGAACTAAAGATGTTTTGTAAAGAGGAATGGTCCAAAATACCTTCAACCAGAATCCAGACTCTCATTGGAACCTACAGAAAGCGTTTAGAGGCTGTAATTTCTGCAAAAGGAGGATCTACTAAATATTGATTTCATTTATTTTTTTGTGGTGCCCAAATTTATGCACCTGCCTAATTTTGTTTCAACAATTATAGCACACTTTCTGTAAATCCAATAAACTTCATTTCACTTCTCAAATATCACTGTCTGTGTCTCTTATATGATATATTTAACTGAATAGAAATGAATGGGTCCGCAATTCTGTTCCACAAAATGCGGAACGGAATTGCAGACGTGTGAATGGAGCTTAACTCTGTTAAATACTTGGGTATTCATTTGCCTGCTGATCCATCCAAAGCTTTTCTGCTCAACTATAAACCTATATTCTCAGGACTTGAGTCAGACCTCCATAAGTGGGATCAGTTGCCTCTTTCATGGTATGGAATGGTGAATATTCTTAAAATGGATACACTTCCTAAGCTTCTTTGTCTTTTCCAAACACTACCCCTTGCCCTAGGTAATTTCTGATTAAATTAAAATGACTGACCTCTAAGTTTTTGTGGAAGGGTTGTAGGCCTAGACTGAGACATGAGGTTCATACTACACACATATTACAAGGGGGAGTTGGATTGCCCAATTTCACTCTTTTATAGACTCTATTATATAGCCAGTATTGGTAACTGTATGCTGAACATATTTCACCATAGAACTGACAAACTCTGTGTAACGGTCACGTAAACACACACAGGGGGGAGGATAGTGACCACTGCGCTCCACCCTCACCCCTGGCCTTGCCTACTTGCCTCACGAGTCCTGATGACAGGGGACAACTGGACGGAAGTCCCTAACTTAGGATACGTGCGGGAAGGACAGACAAGACAAATAACGGATAGTGAACGGACCGGGTCAAAACCAAGAGGACAACGCAGTACAGAGGGATAAGCAAAGAAAGGTCAGGAGAAGTCAAGAAGTACCAAAGGAGTCTGCAAAGAATAGTCAGGTGGAAGTCGAGGTCAATATACCAGGAAGGATGCGCAGTACAGGAGGAGCAGGCAAAGGATCGTCAGGGAACAGGATCAGGTAAGTACACAGGTATCCAAAGCAATAAAAAGGGGGAATACTGGAGGGATTAAAAATAATTGAGTTCAGACCTGGAGATCAAGTTAACGGCAGCTTTACTTGGATAAACGGTTTTCCAAAACTGTTTGCAGGCTTTGTCTTGGTTCCAGCAGGCTTTAGCATATAACTCGCAGGCAAACTCAACTCTGCTCTTTTTCTCTTTGACTCTGCTGTACTGACAAGCTTAAATACTATCTTTGCTTTCTTCTTAATGCTGCACTTTCTCTCTGTAGTCTGACTCTAGGTTATGCCAGGGAACTTTCCTCCTGGCTCCTGAGACTTCAAGCTTTGGCCTCCATGGCCAGCAGAGCTTAAGGTGTTCTGGCTGGCATGGGCATGTCCAGCAAAGACGTGCCCCTGCACACCCTTCTCCTAGCAGGGGGTAAACTAGACTGGAACTAACTGGTCCCCACCCTTCCTGCAGGAAGCAGAACTAGCCCACTTCTCTCCACAGTACCCACTTCTTTAACAGTGACTTCCCAAGTACCCGCCCCTTTAACAGTGACTTCCACAGTACCCGCCCCTTTAACAGTGACTTCCACAGTGCCCTCCCATTTAACAGTGACCTCTGCAGTGCCTGCCCCTTTAACAGTGAACTCCACAGTGCCTGCCCCTTTAACAGTGACCTCCACAGTGTGTGCCCCTTTAACAATTACCTCCACAGTGCCCGTATCTTTAACAGTGACCTCCAATGTGCCTGTCCCTTTAACAATGACCTCCACAGTCCCCTCCCCTTTAACAGTGACCTTGATAATGGCAGCCCCTTTAACAGTGATATCCACAGTGCCCACCCCTTTAACAGTGACTTCCACAGTGCCCGCCCCTTTAACAGTGACCTCCACAGAGCCTGCCCCTTTAACAGTGACCTCCACAGTGCCCGGTCCTTTAATAGTGACCTCCACAGTGTCCGCCCCTTTAACATTAACCTCCACAGTGACCTCCAAAATGCCCGCCCCTTTAACAGTGACTGCCCCTTTAACAGTGACCTCCACAGTGCACGCCCTTTTAACAGTGACCTCCACACTGCCCGTCCCTTCAATAGTGACCGCTCTTTTAACAGTGACCTCCACAGTACCTGCCCCTTTAACATTGACCACCTTTTTAACAGTGACCTCCACAGTGCCTGCCCCTTTAATAGTGAACTCCACAGCAACCGTCCGTTTAATAGTGGCCCCTTCCCCCCATGCATGTAGCAGTGTAGTTGTGCCGTCATACGTCATTTAAGAACCTGCAAACTGCTAAAACCTGTGATCATTTGTTATGGTAACCTGGAGTAGGACCTACAAGCTTCTATTGGCTAATAAGGGACATGTGATCGTGTAAATGGCAATTTGGATTTAGGTGAAAGGCTTGCAGTCTTTTATTGGCTAATGCAGGTCATTTTTTGGGAATATCTCAGGAACAGTACGTCATAAAGAGCTGAGACCCAGTCTAAACCTTCTCTCATATTATAGAATTTCAAAATTTACCGTACTTTTCTTCTGGATTCCCAACAACATAGATAGTCATCTTCATATTGACTGCAGGATTTATAATGTCAGAACATGTGGAAAGACAATACATATTTATACAGCTAATCTTTCTCATTTAATACTGATTTATAGGCAGGCCACCTCCTTTCTTTAGCTAAGGTTCTCTGTGGTTTGGGCCTCTGTTTTTAAAAGATACATGGTGCATATGATGTTATGATCCATTATGATTTATTTGATAGATGATATATACTTTTTCCCATATTGACTCTTCTTAGAATAAAAATGCATGGGTCCAGCTTGCCTATACCAGTCAGCTGCTGCAAGAAAAATGTACTATTACATGGTGCTCAGTCAAATGCATGGGTAACCATATTGTACATGACTGCATTCAGTCTGAAATAGCAGAAGTTATGCTTCACAGGCTCATGGGAAGGGGGGCCTGGAGCCGGGCATATAGAGCAAATAGACTGGGGATGTCCAGATGAGAAAAGGCCTTTAATTCTGACTTATGCCGAAATATCTAGGAATCCTCTGCTTGTGTTGCTGAAAGTTTTTAGGAGTTTGCTGATTTTTACAGAAAGATCTGAATTAGTCATTGTTGGCAGAGCATGGCAAGACGTTTCACCAGTCTCTCTTAATCTGTTTCATATGAATAAGGTTGGACTGGCCCACCAGCATATTAGATGAACCTGCAGAGGGTCTAAGCTCTGATGCAATGAAGGTCCAAAGTAACAACTACATTTGGAAATTACTAATTATTTGCATGCATGGCAACAGGATTCCTATTCCCTTAAAGGGCTTCTGTCACCCCATAAACAGTTTTTTTTTTTTTTTTTTTTGTTAGTTATAATCCCTATACTGCGATTTTTTCATACATACTGTAATTAATAATTTCGGTTCAGTAAATTATGTTAAAAACATATTTTATGCAAATTACCTTGCTACCAGCAAGTAGGGCGGCTACTTGCTGGTAGCAGCCGCATCCTCCTATCCTAAAGACACCCCCTCCGCATGTTGATTGACAGGGCCAACGGACGGGATCGTCCTCTGGCTGGTCCTGTCTGCTATCAAGATCTCGCGCCTGCGCCGTAACGGTATTCAGTCGGCGCAGGTGCACTGAGAGGAGGACGCTCGCTCGGCCGCTCCATTCTCAATGAGCCTGCGCCGATGACGTCATCAAGTACACCCGGAAGGGAAGACGCCGGCATCCCTGGAAGGAGGCGGAGAGTCTGGTGACGTCGCTGGATGCTCGAATCAGGTAAGTATGTACGTAATAAGCATGCTGCAACAAAAACCACCAACGAAATGGGAATAAATAATTTTATAAAAATGACAGTTATTAACACTATACCACCAACGATTATTAATAATAAATCTCTTCCGGGTGTACTTGATGACGTCATCGGCGCAGGCGCATTGAGGATGGAGCGGCCGAGCGAGCGTCCTCCTCTCAGTGCGCCTGCGCCGACTGAATACCGTTACGGCGCAGGCGCGAGATCTTGATAGCAGACAGGACCAGCCAGAGGACGATCCCGTCCGTTGGCCCTGTCAATTAACATGCAGAGGGGGCGTCTTTAGGATAGGAGGATGCGGCTGCTACCAGCAAGTAGGCCCCACTTGCTGGTAGCAAGGTAATTTGCATATTTTAAAAATACGTTTTTAACATAATCTACTGAACCGAAATGATTAATTACAGTATGTATGAAAAAATTGCAGTATAGGGATTATAACTAACCAAAAAAATTAAATAAATAATAAAATAAAGTAAAAACACAAGGTCTTAACTTTGGATAAATATAAAACAATAAATACAATAATATAAATATACAGTTGCAAGAAAAAGTATGTGAACCCTTTGGAATGATATGGGTTTCTGCACAAATTGGTCATAAAATGTGATCTGATCTTCATCTAAGTCACAACAATAGACAATCACAGTCTGCTTAAACTAATAACACACAAAGAATTAAATGTTACTGTAATGGTCACGTACACACACACACAGGGGGGAGGATAGTGACCACTGCGCTCCACCCTCACCCCTGGCCCTGCCTACTTGCCTCACGAGTCCTGATGACAGGGGACAACTGGACGGCAGTCCCTAACTTAGTATACGTGAGGGAAGGACAGGCAAGACAAATAACGGATAGTGAACGGACCGGGTCAAAACCAAGAGGACAACGCAGTACAGAGGGATAAGCAAAGAAAGGTCAGGAGAAGCCGGGGTCATAAATACCAGGAGAGTCGAGAAGTACCAAAGGAGTCTGCAAAGAATAGTCAGGTGGAAGTCGAGGTCAATATACCAGGAAGGATGCGCAGTACAGGAGGAGCAGGCAAAGGATCGTCAGGGAACAGGATCAGGTAAGTACACAGGTATCCAACAACTGCCAGGAACCTAAATTAACACGCAACCTGTGGCCAGCAGGCTGCTTGTATTTATAGTGGGGAGTGAGGGTCATGTGACGTGGCCAGAGTCACATGACCGACAGACCGACCAGTCGAGCACCGAGTGATCAGCTCGGCGCTCAAGGCAGACCTAGGAGCAGGGAGCCTCCCAGCTAGCAAAGCCGCCCTGGGAACGAGGTCAAAACACTTATGTAGCTATTTCTGTCTGTTAGCTGTGGGTCTTGGGGTCAGTCTGTCTTGTGCCTTGCTGGGTGCAGCCCCTTTCTGCTGACCCAGGGGGTTTTGCAGTCTGCCATTCTATGTGGTGTCACCTGGTAAAGTATTGTTGTTGTTGTTATATCCTTGTCTATGCCTTGTCTGATCTTCTGTACCTATTCTGTGTCTTGATCCTGTCTGTTAGCATCACAAGAGGGGCAGCTATAATAAAATGAAACTTAACTTTTAATAAATCATATCTAAAAAGAAAACAAAAATGCACAATAAATACAAAAATTGGAACACTCTTACCGGTATACTGATAATTCAATTGGAACATGAATACCGGACTGGATGAATTGATTCCAATGACGGGGGAGGTGGGTTGATACAATGTGCATATCCTGTCCCTACCTTTCTCTAAAATACGGAGTCATCGCCCTGACAAGAGCAGCCCCGTTTGGACCCTTGCCCTATTGCCAATCCCTAAAACACCCTATTAGGGGAAGTTGGTGGAGGAAATACCCGATATCTGTCAATACCCTCACCAATCCAAACCTCAAACAAAACAAATCAAAATATATATATATCAGAAATGGTCTCAAAAAATGTTCCAAATGTTCTAAATTGAAAAGGTAAAAAAATGAAAAAATGCCTAGTGATCACCACAGTTGCAGTGTCACTGTTACACTGAGGGAGGTCCGGTAGATCGCCCTACTACCTCGCCCTACTACCTCGCCCTAAGCCGCTGATTTAAATAGATACGAGGACCGAGCCTTACCTACCACTTCCAAGTTGCCCGCTGACGTCACCGATATACTACCAGGAGTGCAAGACAGCCGGAGCGCTTCACGTAAGGACAAGAGGCGTGGTTTAGATGACAGTATTGCATCAGTGCTGCCTACAGAGGAAGAGGTTGTAATACCTCAAAACACGTCTGCGAAAACCATAGACTGCACTACCCATTTGAACTGATTTGTTCCAGTTTCCACTTAAACTTAAGTGGATCAGAGATATATACTTTGAAAGTCTGCAAATACAGAAGTTTCGGCATTACGGGTGGAAGTATCACATGAACCTACCCCTGCATCACGTGACTTACTGCGAACCACGTGGGATGCCAGTTTCGGTGCGGAACCAGCAGAACGGACTGACTAGCAAGGGGTCCAGTACAGAGAGCGCAGCCTCGCAGAAATACAAGGCCGACTGAGTGGCTGTACACTGGGTGAGATGCCCCCAATGTCGGCCTGTACATTGAATAGACTCATAAATTATGCAGTTAATAGACTTACCCCTAACTATCTATTAACCATATGGCTCACTAAACAGAGAACCAGACAATTTTTTTTGGAACTCTCATTCGTAAAAAACGTTAAAAACTACTTTTCTTCACATTACGGATTTGAACCCTTTATCACCAATTATAAAGAACTTTTTTATGTACTCAGTTTATATATACAAAAGTGATATATCCTCTTATCCCAAATAACAAAACACAAGAAGATATTTTTACTTTGTCACAGTCACTTTTTGATATTTTGAATACTCAAGATCACCTATTATGTTTTTTTTCTAGGACTTGGAATACCTTCTAAACACGTGGAAGACTTGTCCTCACTATTTAGGAAATGTATCATTATTACACATTTTTGTTTTAAAGATTATAGGTTATATTGGTCCGCCAATCACTGTTTATTGAATGTTTATGAATGTGATGAATCAACTGACACACTAATCTGCGACTATATAAAAACTATATTACGGAATAGAGTTGCACTTACCTTTGTCATTTTTTATTTTTTTTTGCCTAATCTTGTCTGAATGTTTTTAAAGAACATATATTTTTTTATGTTTCTTTATGTTTTAAAAAAATGTATTTTAACTTTTGAATCTGTGATATAGATGTTGAGTGCCTTTCTTTTTCCTCTTATAAAACAGCAAAATAGCAATATGTATTAACTAGAAGAAGTTCAAGAGAAAGTCCAAGTGAGTGTAGCACTAAGGAACACTCATATTGGAAAAATCCCCAAAGCATTAAAGGAAGCAACCAAAATTCAACTGTTCATTCAGCCCAAGGGGGATGGGAGTCCTTAGTCTAAAGATCCACCAGGACTCTCTTTGAAGGATCTTTTTGTCCCAATCCCCTCCTCTTGGTGAATGGGGAATCTGTTCTATACCTACAAATCGGACACATCTTGTGTCATCATTGTGCACCTCCACAGCCTGGCCACTGTTGTGTATTTTTTGTTTAGAATGTCACCAATGTGTTGTTCACCAATACGTTGGCGGAATTCTCTACGTGTTTTGCCCACATACTGGAGGCCACATTGACATGTAATTAGATAAATTACTCCCTTTGTGAGGCAATTAATAAACTCTCGGATCTTGAATATAGTATCAACCACATTGCCCTTGAAGGATTTAGTGGTTTGTACATGTTTACGATAGATGGTAGTTGTATGGTTACCTACATCCAACCTTTTTATACATATATCCAGGAAAGGGAGTTTATCCTTTGCAATTTCAAATGGGAATTTTAAATTAATAGAGTTTACATTCAATTGTTTAACAAATTCACTGAAACTTTCTCTGGACCCCCTCCAGATGATGAAGATCTCATCAATGAAGCGGGTCCAGAGGACAATATCAGTTGTTCCCTGTAATGGGACATCCCCAAACACCATGGTCTCTTTCCACCAGTCCAAGAGCAGATTTGGCCTTCAGTCCAATCTGGTGTGGAATGGAGGAGTAGAGGGCCTCCACATCAACCGATGCAAACCACCAGTCCTCCTCCATAGTGATTACCTCAAGTTGCAGTAGGAGGTCGCCCGTGTCCCATACTGTATATAAGATGGAAGGCTCTGTACAAAAGGTCTTAAAAACTTATCTATATATACTCCACAATTTTGCAACAGACTGCCAACACCAAAGACTATAGGGCAACCTTTCAGGGGTGATGTCCCTTTATGGATTTTGGGGAGACAATAGAAGGTTGCAATGACATGATGAACCGGGTAGACATAATCAAATTCCTCCCCACTGATCAGTTTGTTTAATCTCGCTCTAAATAGTATCTCTTTTAATTCTTGTCTATATTGATGGGTAGGATCAACTCTGAGAGATTCATAGCCATCCCTATCCTTGAGGATCGTTTTACACATATCAACATATTGTTTTGTGTCCATTACCACGATGTTGCCCCCTTTATTTGAGGGCTTAATGGTAATGGACCGATCCTTTTCAAGGGAGGATAGGGATTTGCGCTCCTCAAGGCTGACATTGTGATATAGAGAAGAGGGGTTTAGTGCTGTGAGGTACCTCACCGTATTTTTTAAGAACACATCAATGCACGAGATATCACTCTGAGGAGGCATTTTACAACTCATATTCTTCAAGTTAGTTGGTAAATGGACCCTCACTCCTCAAGTTGACTGGTTCTCTGTCTAATCCGTATAACAACTTCTCTTCTAGGATCTCAATTGGAATGCCCAAGTCACAACTCTCTTTCTTGTGACTTGGGCATTGTTGCTTTCTAGCAAACAAGTTGAGATCCTTGACCCAATTAAATAGATTAAAGTGGGACGTGGGTACAAACAATAGACCCCGTTTCAGGATCGCCATTTCAGAGTTAGTGAGATCACGGGAAGACGAATTGATTACCTGGGTTTCTGGATCTACTGAGCCTGGGTGGCCTGAGATGTTGTGTTCCTGTTGCGTAGGTGGTAAGGAGTATCTTGTTCTAAAAAATATGTGGTGGTTGCTGGTTGGCGTCCACCTCTGCCTCTAGATCTCCCTCCCCAACTTCTGCTTCTACCCTAACTTTGTCTTTCCCTCTCTGACTCCGAAATCTCAGTCTCTGTTGAGGAGCCTTCTTATTCACAGTCCCGTCTTGGCTCAGGACTCAGAAATAAGTATGCCTTGTTATCCCTAATATTATCCTTTATTATCCCTTGAACTTCTTCTACTTAATACATATACCTGTTTTGTTTGTTCTGTTTATCAAACATGAGATTGCATCTAACCCACGTGAAGTATGGGACTCAGAGATCATGCTTGTCCTTCAGTGTGATAACTTGTTAGACCTACACTGGCAGGATGCGCAAACTGCGCCCTGCATTGTGAGATACCAGTATGAGCATAGGTTGTTGCTAGGCAGCGCTGACGCGATACTGTCATCTTAACCACGCCTCCTGTCCTTACATGAAGCTATCCAGCTGTCTTGTGTTCCCAGTAGTATATCAGTGACATCAGCGGGCATCCCGGGAGTGGTAGGTAAGGCGCAGTCCTCGTATCTATTTAAATCGGCAGCGTATAGCTCCACGCTGCCGTCAGACACATGTGAACTTGTTACACTGCCACATCAATTACACTTAGAGGTAGTAGGGCAATCTACCGGCCCTCCCTTAGTGTAACAGTTACACTGGGCCAAACTGTGGTGATCACTTGGCATTTTTTTATTCTTCACCTTTTCAATTTTGGCCCCTCGTCCGCTGATGTATCTGGGGGAACCCATCAAGACGAAACGCTTTGGGACATTTTTTTAGATCTTTTCTGATATATATTTTGATTTATTTTGTTAGAGGTTTTGATTGGGGAGGGTATTGGCAGAAATCGGGTATTCCCTCCACCAACTTCCCCTAATAGTGTTTTTTAGAAATTGGCAATAGGGCAAGTTTCCAGATGGGGTTGCTCTTGTCAGGGCGATGACTCTGTATTTAGGAGCTCATTAGGGCATAATAGACCTGACAGGGCAAAGTAGGGACAGGATATGCACACTGTATCAACCCACCTCCCCGTAATCGGAATCAACCAATCCAGTCCGGTATTCATGTGCCAATTAAATTATCAGCATACCGGTAAGATTGTTCCAATTTTTGTATTTATTGTGCATTTTTGTCTTTTTTTTAGATACGATTTATTAAAAGTTTTATTTTATTATAGGTTCCCCTCTTGTGATGCTAGTAGGAAATTATATAAGGGAGCATAGTACAAGTATACCACCATTTACTCGTACGTTGTCACACATTTTGAGATTGGTTTTGATCCTGTCTATTCCATGTGGCAGTGCTCAACTGCTTCTGATCCGGTCTGTTCCATGTTAGCCTGGCAGTTTCTTACTGCTTCTGTTCCTGTCCTGTGTATGTCCTGCCATCATGAGAGGGCTCCTGGGTTCTCCGAAGGGAGGACATCTAGTCTATGTGCAGCTCTGCCTGTGACCGCCATGCTTCCGTTCCGCATGGGGTCCAGGCATCTGCTTGTGTGCTGGTTCCAGTTTGTCTTATCTGATTCATGTCCTGAGTTTATGTTGGGTTCCAGTCCTTCTGTTGTTGTCTGTCCTGCTGTTGCTTGCACCAGCATGGTTCTTTGCAGTTAGCGGCCAAGTGTACCGGGTTCATCCTGGAGGTGTGACCAGTGAGCCCTCAGCCAAGATCATCCCCACCACCAGTGGCTCTGTGAAGAACAGGACTCACTGGCTCTTCGCCCTTTTGAGTTTGCCTCTAGTCTACCAATGCGCTTCTAGTCCTACCACTATTGCCTAACCTGCTTATTCGTTACTGTCATGTTCATTTATTACATTTTGTAATAAAGTATTCTATTGGTTCCTGGTCTGTTATCTGTCTGTGTTCTGTTTGCATGACGTTCCGGACGTCTGCCCGGTCCTCAGGAACGTGACAATCATGCTTCATCTCCCAAAGTAGCTATAAAGTTTTTATTTTACCCACATCATTGCCACCAACTTGAAAAATTATCACCCCTTGGTGCAGTATCGCATATAATCGGCAGAAGGCCTAGGAATCTTCCTGTATACCGTGCACTATAGTTCATATGTCTCCAGACATGCGCCGGTCTCAATCTTGGGACTAATGGTCACAAGGTATCAGTCTTTTTATTCATATGGATATGCCAGTGAAAAAAGGCTTATATGAGATGTCACTTTAATCATAATATCAACATGTTGTTCTGTAGGTTAGATATTTTACAATGAATAATCGCTACTTAAGCAGTTTAGTCAGCCTTCAATATAAATAGATGGTACTCACGCTTCAGCTTTCATTTGTGGCGTCCCACGTGGTATGGCTGGAAGGTAAGCTTACCTACGGCTTTATACAGTATAGGAATCCTTCGCTGCAATCATGTAGCAGGTCTATATTCTTCTGCTGCTTTGTAGCAAGATGTTGCTATATCATGTTATTGGATATTCGCAGTTCCAGTACCTCAGCTTGTTACACTGTGGATAATATTTCTTGGGCGTCCCACGTGTCTCAGGATAGCTGGAGCCCCAGTGTTAGGAATGAGTCGGCTGCGTGCCTGTTCCTATAGAAATGTCGGTTCTAGGTTGCCGCTATCAGGTACCTTTAGTGAAGCGCTTCACTTATTAATAACTCAGTCAATATGTACGAGCATATTTCCGGCTATTCAATCTAATGACCGAGTATGTCGTCCATGCCAGACGCGTTTCGGGGACCTTGATGTCTCCTTCCTCAGTGGCTATGCTCGGTCTGGATAGGTAGCCGGATTTTATATGTGTGCTCTCCAGAATACCTGAAAAAACATGGACTGGATACGGTAATTACTTGTCATTGCGGTTCTCTTGCGGTATGAGTGCGTTTTTTCTTGGACTCATGCGTTTTTTGGTCTATGGTATCTTCATTGATCATAGTAAAATTCCTATGTTTTAGTTTTCACTACATAGATTGCATTAATGAAAAATTGCTGCATATTCCAAACTTTCTCATAGTAAGTATAGAAAATAATAGAAAATAATAATAGCAGCATGACGGCTATTGGGACACTCCGAGGTTTGATACAATGTCCAGATTTCTATGTCTCTCAATATAGAGTATTGTAATACAGATGTCTAAAGGGATATACCCTGTATATTTAACTTTGCACCAGAAATTTGTTCTATGTTGACTAATATTACACTCCAATATCAGCTTTCAGTCAGTATATAGTGGTCATAGACTGTTATATTTTATCCTAATCTTACACTAATATTCTGTATACATAAGGTAATAAGTTATCTCAGGTGTATTATCTACAGATCATTCTAACTGAGGAAAATACAGATACTCATTCATATGATGTATGTGAATGAAGTGAACATACTATTGCATTCATATTGTAGCTTGATGGCCAGTGTAAGACTACCACCACTTGCACAAAACCATGTCTCATTAATACAGAAGTAGTGTCTATATGTCGCCATTGATGTCCTCTGTTATTAACATATATTTATTGTGCAATATCACAATAGCATATTATTCCCTATATATTCATCCCAGAATTTCATCTGTGTTTGGCAATCCGAAACGGCCCCATAAGTTGTAGAGTTCAGATTTGGAAATATAGTGGAGGGGATGGTGTGATGAGAGTGGAATGATGACAATGGGATTCCATCTATCAGAGTGCCCATCCACTTTTGCAAATTTCTTTTACTTGGTGAATGGGGTGTAACACTAGTTTGGAGCACCTATACATCATCAGTGAGAAGGTGAGCCGTCCTGCATTTCTTGTTTCCTCAAATACATAAAAAATTAACTTTTTAATATCTGCTACTAAATTCCCCCATTTCATACCTCTGGAACCACACCACAAAACAAGAAATTCATTATGATCAAACGACTTTCTGAATAAGTTGGATGTGCAGCCCTCTTCTGTGCCCAATAGATGAAGGAATGGCCAATAATCCAAATAATTGGTCACCTAAAGAAAAAATAATCAGACAACAGACAATTCAGGTCTAATGTATATCCTATAATGGTTATAAGGCCACCTCCCCACTTTCTTAATCTCTAACTAGGCAAATAACAGAATCAGGCAAATCTGACAACCGAATCCCGACACTTTACCTAATTGACCCGTCTTAGACCTATGTGAAAATATGTCACTAAGAATTATCCAAAACAACATCAGAAAATAATAAGCCATTGGGTCCTTTTTTGTTAACAGCTACCAATTCATCCAATGCAAGGCAGCAAAGAACGCCAACACCGAAGCAACTCGAAATAAACAAACTTTCTCCAAAACAAACAACATTAACAAATTTAAATCATCAAAAAAGTCCACATCCTCCATAGGGCCAAATTACTGGCCCATGTTTTAGAAGCATTATTCCCAGAGCAGGTCCCACATATGCGGCAGGCAAGGAATGCCCTCTTGCGCAGCATCCGGAGCCAAATCTCTGAACCTGTCTTACTGAGAATGAGAATCCACCAATGAATTTTTCTTGTCTTCAACATAAGAAGCTTTCAGCCATATATTCAATTTCAAACAACATAATACTAAGTGGCTCAGCAATTTGGCAACTAGTAAGCATTTGGAAAATAAAACTCCCATATTATCTGTATGTAACAAAATATGTGTATTCTGAAAGAAGCTTCCCCAAATAGCAATTGCATCCAATACTGGAAATGATTCTAACAGGGTAATATTTTTAGTAAAACCAGCATCAATCCAAGTTTGAGGCCAAGTCTCAGTGGACCACAGGCCATTCCAATAAGCACTATAGCCTAAAATACCTGATGCGTCTGTGAACAAATCCAAGGCTACATTATCCAGAAATTCCTCTTGTCAACAGCTTCTACCATTAAAAGAACCCAGAAACTCTAACCAGACACCAAGATCATCTTTTAACAACCTCAGCTCCCCTACCTTAAACACCCTTAATGACCAGGCCACTTTTTACACTTCTGACCTACACTACTTTCACAGTTTATTGCTCGGTCATGCAACTTACCACCCAAATGAATTTTACCTCCTTTTCTTCTCACTAATAGAGCTTTCATTTGGTGGTATTTCATTGCTGCTGACATTTTTACTTTTTTTGTTATTAATCGAAATTTAACGATTTTTTTGCAAAAAATGACATTTTTCACTTTCAGTTGTAAAATTTTGCAAAAAATACGACATCCATATATAAATTTTTCTCTAAATTTATTGTTCTACATGTCTTTGATAAAAAAAAATGTTTGGGTAAAAAAAAAATGGTTTGGGTAAAAGTTATAGCGTTTACAAACTATGGTACAAAAATGTGAATTTCCGCTTTTTGAAGCAGCTCTGACTTTCTGAGCACCTGTCATGTTTCCTGAGGTTCTACAATGACCAGACAGTACAAACACCCCACAAATGACCCAATTTCGGAAAGTAGACACCCTAAGGTATTCGCTGATGGGCATAGTGAGTTCATAGAACTTTTTATTTTTTGTCACAAATTAGCGGAAAATGATGATTTTTTTTTTTTTTTCTTACAAAGTCTCATATTCCACAAACTTGTGACAAAAAATAAAAACTTCCATGAACTCACTATGCCCATCACGAAATACCTTGGGGTGTCTTCTTTCCAAAATGGGGTCACTTGTGGGTTAGTTATACTGCCCTGGCATTTTAGGGGCCCGAATGCGTGAGAAGTAGTTTGAAATCAAAATCTGTAAAAAATGGCCGGTGAAATCCGAAAGGTGCTCTTTGGAATGTGGGCCCCTTTGCCCACCTAGGCTGCAAAAAAGTGTCACACATCTGGTATCGCCGTACTCAGGAGAAGTTGGGCAATGTGTTTTGGGGTGTCATTTTACATATACCCATGCTGGGTGAGATAAATATCTCGGTCAAATGCCAACTTTGTATAAAAAAATGGGAAAAGTTGTCTTTTGCCAAGATATTTCTCTCACCCAGCATGGGTATATGTAAAATGACACCCCAAAACACATTGCCCAACTTCTCCTGAGTACGGTGATACCAGATGTGTGACACTTTTTTGCAGCCTAGGTGGGCAAAGGGGCCCACATTCCAAAGAGCACCTTTCGGATTTCACCGGCCATTTTTTACAGATTTTGATTTCAAACCACTTCTCATGCATTTGGGCCCCTAAAATGCCAGGGCAGTATAACTACCCCACAAGTGACCCTATGTTGGAAAGAAGACACCCCAAGGTATTTCGTGATGGGCATAGTGAGTTCATGGAAGTTTTTATTTTTTGTCACAAGTTAGTGGAATATGAGACTTTGTAAGAAAAAAAAAATAAATCATCATTTTCCGCTAACTTGTGACAAAAAAAAAAATTCTAGGAACTCGCCATGCCCCTCACGGAATACCTTGGGGTGTCTTCTTTCCAAAATGGGGTCACTTGTGGGGTAGTTATACTGCCCTGGCATTCTAGGGGCCCTAATGTGTGGTAAGTAGTTTGAAATCAAAATGTGTAAAGAATGACCTGTGAAATCCTAAAGGTGCTCTTTGGAATATGGGCCCCTTTGCCCACCTAGGCTGCAAAAAAGTGTCACACATGTGGTTTTGCTGTACTCAGGAGAAGTTGGGCAATGTGTTTTGGGGTGTCTTTTTACATATACTCATGCTGGGTGAGAGAAATATCTCGGCAAAAGACTTTTCCCATTTTTTTATACAAAGTTGGCATTTGACCAAGATATTTATCTCACCCAGCATGGGTATATGTAAAATGACACCCCAAAACACATTGCCCAACTTCTCCTGAGTACGGCGATACCAGATATGTGACACTTTTTTGCAGCCTAGATGCGCAAAGGGGCCCACATTCCTTTTATGAGGGCATTTTTAGACATTTGGATCCCAGACTTCTTCTCACGCTTTAGGGCCCCTAAAATGCCAGGGCAGTATAACTACCCCACAAGTGACCCTATTTTGGAAAGAAGACACCCCAAGGTATTTCGTGATGGGCATAGTGAGTTCATGGAAGTTTTTATTTTTTGTCACAAGTTAGTGGAATATGAGACTTTGTAAGAAAAAATAAATAAATCATCATTTTCCGCTAACTTGTGACAAAAAAAAATAATTCTAGGAACTCGCCATGCACCTCACGGAATACCTTGGGGTGTCTTCTTTCCAAAATGGGGTCACTTGTGGGGTAGTTATACTGCCCTGGCATTCTAGGGGCCCTAATGTGTGGTAAGTAGTTTGAAATCAAAATGTGTAAAGAATGACCTGTGAAATCCTAAAGGTGCTCTTTGGAATATGGGCCCCTTTGCCCACCTAGGCTGCAAAAAAGTGTCACACATGTGGTATTGCCGTACTCAGGAGAAGTTGGGCAATGTGTTTTGGGGTGTCTTTTTACATTTACTCATGCTGGGTGAGAGAAATATCTCGGCAAAAGACTTTTCCCATTTTTTTATACAAAGTTGGCATTTGACCAAGATATTTATCTCACCCAGCATGGGTATATGTAAAATGACACCCCAAAACACATTGCCCAACTTCTCCTGAGTACGGCGATACCAGATGTGTGACACTTTTTTGCAGCCTAGATGCGCAAAGGGGCCCACATTCCTTTTATGAGGGCATTTTTAGACATTTGGATCCCAGACTTCTTCTCACGCTTTAGGGCCCCTAAAATGCCAGGGGAGTATAAATACCCCACATGTGACCCCATTTTGGAAAGAAGACACCCCAAGGTATTCAATGAGGGGCATGGCGAGTTCATAGAATTTTTTTTTTTTTGGCACAAGTTAGCGGAAATTGATTATTTATTTTTTTCTCACAAAGTCTCCCTTTCCGCTAACTTGGGACAAAAATTTATATCTTTAATGGACTCAATATGCCCCTCACAGAATACCTTGTGGTGTCTTCTTTCCGAAATGGGGTCACATGTGGGGTATTTACACTGCCCTGGCATTCTAGGGGCCCTAAAGCGTGAGAAGAAGTCTGGAATATACACTGCGTGCAGAATTATTAGGCAAATGAGTATTTTGACCACATCATCCTCTTTATGCATGTTGTCTTACTCCAAGCTGTATAGGCTCGAAAGCCTACTACCAATTAAGCATATTAGGTGATGTGCATCTCTGTAATGAGAAGGGGTGTGGTCTAATGACATCAACACCCTATATTAGGTGTGCATAATTATTAGGCAACTTCCTTTCCTTTGGCAAAATGGGTCAAAAGAAGGACTTGACAGGCTCAGAAAAGTCAAAAATAGTGAGATATCTTGCAGAGGGATGCAGCACTCTTAAAATTGCAAAGCTTCTGAAGCGTGATCATCGAACAATCAAGCGTTTCATTCAAAATAGTCAACAGGGTCGCAAGAAGCGTGTGGAAAAACCAAGGAGCAAAATAACTGCCCATGAACTGAGAAAAGTCAAGCGTGCAGCTGCCAAGATGCCACTTGCCACCAGTTTGGCCATATTTCAGAGCTGCAACATCACTGGAGTGCCCAAAAGCACAAGGTGTGCAATACTCAGAGACATGGCCAAGGTAAGAAAGGCTGAAAGACGACCACCACTGAACAAGACACACAAGCTGAAACGTCAAGACTGGGCCAAGAAATATCTCAAGACTGATTTTTCTAAGGTTTTATGGACTGATGAAATGAGTTTGAGTCTTGATGGGCCAGATGGATGGGCCCGTGGCTGGATTGGTAAAGGGCAGAGAGCTCCAGTCCGACTCAGACGCCAGCAAGGTGGAGGTGGAGTACTGGTTTGGGCTGGTATCATCAAAGATGAGCTTGTGGGGCCTTTTCGGGTTGAGGATGGAGTCAAGCTCAACTCCCAGTCCTACTGCCAGTTTCTGGAAGACACCTTCTTCAAGCAGTGGTACAGGAAGAAGTCTGCATCCTTCAAGAAAAACATGATTTTCATGCAAGACAATGCTCCATCACACGCGTCCAAGTACTCCACAGCGTGGCTGGCAAGAAAGGGTATAAAAGAAGAAAATCTAATGACATGGCCTCCTTGTTCACCTGATCTGAACCCCATTGGGAACCTGTGGTCCATCATCAAATGTGAGATTTACAAGGAGGGAAAACAGTACACCTCTCTGAACAGTGTCTGGGAGGCTGTGGTTGCTGCTGCACGCAATGTTGATGGTGAACAGATCAAAACACTGACAGAATCCATGGATGGCAGGCTTTTGAGTGTCCTTGCAAAGAAAGGTGGCTATATTGGTCACTGATTTGTTTTGTTGTTTTGTTTTTGAATGTCAGAAATGTATATTTGTGAATGTTGAGATGTTATATTGGTTTCACTGGTAAAAATAAATAATTGAAATGGGTATATATTTGTTTTTTGTTAAGTTGCCTAATAATTATGCACAGTAATAGTCACCTGCACACACAGATATCCCCCTAAAATAGCTAAAACTAAAAACAAACTAAAAACTACTTCCAAAAATATTCAGCTTTGATATTAATGAGTTTTTTGGGTTCATTGAGAACATGGTTGTTGTTCAATAATAAAATTAATCCTCAAAAATACAAATGCAAATAATTCTGCACTCCCTGTAAATGTCTAAAAAATTTTACGCATTTGGATTCCGTGAGGGGTATGGTGAGTTCATGTGAGATTTTATTTTTTGACACAAGTTAGTGGAATATGAGACTTTGTAAGAAAAAAAATAATAATTTCCGCTAACTTGGGCCAAATAAATGTCTGAATAGAGCCTTACAGGGGGGTGATCAATGACAGGGGGGTGATCAATGACAGGGGGGTGATCAGGGAGTCTATATGGGGTGATCACCCCCCTGTCATTGATCACCCCCCTATAAGGCTCCATTCAGATGTCCGTATGTGTTTTGCGGATCCGATCCATGTATCCGTGGATCCGTAAAAAACATACGGACGTTTGAATGGAGCCTTACAGGGGGGTGATCAATGACAGGGGGGTGATCAGGGAGTCTATATGGGGTGATCAGGGGTGATCAGGGGTTAATAAGGGGTTAATAAGTGACAGGGGGGGGTGTAGTGTAGTGGTGTTTGGTGCTACATATTACTGAGCTGCCTGTGTCCTCTGGTGGTCGATCCAAGCAAAAGGGACCACCAGAGGACCAGGTAGCAGGTATATTAGACGCTGTTATCAAAACAGTGTCTAATATACCTGTTAGGGGTTAAAAAAATCACATCTCCAGCCTGCCAGCGAACGATCGCCGTTGGCAGGCTGGAGATCCACTCGCTTACCTTCCGATCCTGTGAACGCGCGCCTGTGTGCGCGCGTTCACAGGAAATCTCGTGTCTCGCGAGAGGACGCGTATATGCGTCCAGGAGGAATGAATCATCCACCTCCAGGACGCGTCGCTGCGTTCGGCGGTCCGGAGGTGGTTAAAAGCTTAGTTAAACGTATGTGAGCATAAAGCAATTTAAGTCCGTTTAAGCGACTTAAATTGCGAGAAACCCATGGGTAATGTCACGACCATGGTTATGGTCGTGACTCCTGGACCCGCACGCAGTTGCCTGCGGTTTGGTCTGTTGTCAACCACATGCTGAGGACTGCTGGTATGTTGCCTCACATGTGGTTGCTGCTGGCAACATGATAGTATTCCCAGTATAGCAGCCTGAGCTGTTGCTAGGCAGCTTGCTGTGAAGGGCATGCGGTAGCACCTGGCAACCTCTCTTAGTATGTGTGCACTTTCCCTGTTTGTTGTGCACGAGGTTGTTGTATGTGTGTACTGTGAGACTTTCCTTCACTTGCGGTTGTCCGTGGCAATGTGTGGATTTGTGTACATGTGGTGGCAGTGTCTCGGCCTTCTGGCTGTTCCCTAGGACATGGTTGCCACAGATGTCGTTGCCGGCGGTAACAGCTCCAGCGTGTTTATTGTGTGTGTATTCCCCTTTAAGTGGTTTCACTTCCCTGGTTGGTGTTGGAAGGGTTAATTCCCATTCCAGTGTGTGTCTGTGTGGGTGTGGCCACTTTGGGCTATTTAGACTCTGTGAAGACCTGTAGCTGAGGGGTACTCCAGCCTTGTAGTAAGCTGGAGGCATCCTCCTGGTCTCTAATACCATCTGCCAGTGAGGGCCACCCTTGTGGTCATAAATCTATGTATTGATGTTATTTTATGTTTATGTGGTGTCTATTATTACTGCAGCTATGGATCTGGGTTCCTGTGTATTTATGTGTGTGTGCTGTGTCCTTTTATGTTTGGGTGTGGACGTCAGCTTGTGAGCACGGGATCTAGTCAGTGTGTCTGTGGCACGTAGGGGTGGAAGTCCTTCACTCTCCTGCCATATCCATAGGCTGTTTACGTTTTTCTTCTCTTGCAGCTTGGCCAGTTTAGACTCCTGTCCGTCCATATCCAGGAGGAACAGGTAGTCTTACCCAGCTCCTAGGTCAGGGATCTGTCCAGGGCTAGTAGGGAAGCGAGGTTCCTGAGTATGAGCCCTCCTACCATCAAGGTCGGCTCATACAGCTAGGAGTCAGGGTCAGATTAGGGATGCACTAGGAGGTGACCTGCTCCCTAAATCTGTTGTCCTGGTCAAGCAGCTTTATGTTACCCTAACATCACACGGATTAGAGTTACCCCCACTCTAATCCGTGACAGTATGACCACAATGGCTCCTTACGTGGTTATACCTTCGGAAGAGGGTGCAGCATGCATCGCCATATGTTTGTGGGGTGCATGCGCGTTCTCCGGAGGGAGAGCGTTTTGGGGATCACCGTTAACGGCGCGGTTGGTGGCTTATTCCCCGCCACCTTACCTGCCGTGTCCGTGTTGGTGATCCCTCGTCCCTCTCTATGTTCCTATCTCTGGTCGTCTGCTGGCAGCATTCCGTTGGTGTTCCGGCTGTGGGCTGGTTAGGAGTCTCTGTTGGCAGTGACTGGAGTGGGAATGTGAGTAGAGAGTGGACGCAGTGTCAGTGCGGTCTCCCCGGGCTGTTTCTTTGCTGGTCTCTGGTTCCTGTTTGTTGCTCCAGAGCCTGGCAGTCAGATCCATGGTTCCTGTGTGTTGCTCCAGGGTCCGGCAGCAGTCCTGGGGAGACTCGCATGTACTGGCGCTGATTCCCCCATTTTTTCCCTTCTCCCATCCATTTTTGAGTTCCTCATTAGTTTCCCCTTCTTTTTTTTTTGGTGGGGGGGGCTTTGAGGGGTGGGAGTGTCACGACCATGGTTATGGTCGTGACTCCTGGACCCGCATGCAGTTGCTTGCGGTTTGGTCTGTTGTAAACCACATGCTGAGGACTGCTGGTATGTTGCCTCACATGTGGTTGCCGCTGGCAACATGATAGTATTCCTAGTATAGCAGCCTGAGCTGTTGCTAGGCAGCTTGCTGTGAAGGGCATGCGGTAGCACCTGGCAACCTCTCTTAGTATGTGTGCACTTTCCCTGTTTGTTGTGCACGAGGTTGTTGTATGTGTGTACTGTGAGACTTTCCTTCACTTGCGGTTGTCCGTGGCAACGTGTGGATTTGTGTACATGTGGTGGCAGTGTCTCGGCCTTCTGGCTGTTCCCTAGGACATGGTTGCCACGCATGTCGTTGCCGGCGGTAACAGCTCCAGTGTGTTTATTGTGTGTGTATTCCCCTTTAAGTGGTTTCACTTCCCTGGTTGGTGTTGGAAGGGTTAATTCCCTTTCCAGTGTGTGTCTGTGTGGGTATGGCCACTTTGGGCTATTTAGCCTCTGTGAAGACCTGTAGCTGAGGGGTACTCCAGCCTTGTAGTAAGCTGGAGGCATCCTCCTGGTCTCTAATACCATCTGCCAGTGAGGGCCACCCTTGTGGTCATAAATCTATGTATTGATGTTATTTTATGTTTATGTGGTGTCTATTATTACTGCAGCTATGGATCTGGGTTCCTCTGTATTTATGTGTGTGTGCTGTGTCCTTTTATGTTTGGGTGTGGACGTCAGCTTGTGAGCACGGGATCTAGTCAGTGTGTCTGTGGCAGGTAGGGGTGGAAGTCCTTCACTCTCCTGCCATATCCATAGGCTGTTTAAGTTTTTCTTCTCTTGCAGCTTGGCCAGTTTAGACTCCTGTCCGTCCGTATCCAGGAGGAACAGGTAGTCTTACCCAGCTCCTAGGTCAGGGATCTGTCCAGGGCTAGTAGGGAAGCGAGGTTTCTGAGTATGAGCCCTCCTACCATCAAGGTCGGCTCATACAGCTAGGAGTTAGGGTCAGATTAGGGATGTGCTAGGAGGTGACCTGCTCCCTAAATCTGTTGTCCTGGTCAAGCAGCTTTATGTTACCCTAACATCACACGGATTAGAGTTACCCCCACTCTAATCCGTGACAGGTAAACATCGATCATTAAAATAACTTCCATCAAAATATAAACTAAGAGAATTATAACCAATAGGATTAACTGCCAACAATCTAAACGCAGAATTTATATCTGTTTTCGGAACAAAGCCTTAGAGCCAAAACACTGTAACAAATTTTAAAAAAAGGCTTGCCTTGTCATTCAAAGAATACTTTAACGGGTAGGACAACCTAAAAGTTTATTCTTTGGAACAATATCTAAAGGTGATATTCTAAAGTTCTTAAAAGGAGGAACTGGGAACAGACCTGCTATCCTGTTAGCCTGCAATTCTTTAAACAACTGTTCTCTAACAACTTCTTTATGTACCACAACTGATTTTAAGTTCTCAACAAATGTACAACCTTGGCCTTTAAATTCAGGAACCAAAAATCTAATTGAAAGACCTTCGTAGATTAACCGGGCTTTCACTCTTCCTGGAAACTGAGCGAGCCAGGTAACATTTTTTCCAATTTTACTGGAGTCAATACTTTTTAACAATTGCTCCTTAGGCCAAAGCGGCTATTGTCCTGTTTGATTTGTCCTTTTAAAACATTTGCACATGGGATGATTGCCCATACAAATGCAGCACTCATGCCGACAACAGCAATTAGCTAGCCATTTACAGGAACCTTCACTGAATGCAAACCACACTCCTTTAGGGAGAGTGCTTTGCACCGTACTAGTAGGCTTGTCAAAAGCTGAACGCTGTTAAGCATCTAAGGGAAGGGTGAATGGCCAACTTTTGCCTAAAAGACTCATCGTACATGAACCAGGTCATACCGCCAAAATGGCAGTACGCCTCTAAAACAATATACACATGTTGGAATAAACCACAACACTTATCAGGACATTTTTCAAGGCTTGAAAACCATTGTTCAAAGATTTTGGAGGAACACTTTTTTTCTCATCCTCAACTTTATCATCTTTCTTCTGAAATAAAATATCATTCTTAGCAGACGCTAAAAGGGACATAATGTCAATAAATTCAAAACGCCATATCCGCTCTTTAATTTGAGTAATTTGAAGACCTAGAGGAGTAAGCTCACAAAGAATAACTTCTTGACATTTGTTCCACTCCTACACCTCTATCTAACAATTGAAAAGCACTCCCTTGTGTGCTAACTCCTCCAGATAAATTCAGAAGAAAAATCTTAATTATAGAAGAATGCACTGGAGCATAACCACCACTAGGTGGTGCCCACACACTAGCTACTGAAGAAGCCTGGGGAAAAAAAAATGAGACACCAGAGACATAAACTCACTAAAGAACACAGAAGGGAGGTTAGAAACAGATAGGGGAACACAAAATCTCTCAGCCACAGGCAGCGGCAGATTGGCCGGTGGGCCGCCTGAGCCCTCCTCACAGCCGCCAGTGGAAGTTTTTGGGGATGTATTTTGTGCTCCTGGGGGCAGTATTGTGTGATAAACTGTGCTATTTGGCTCTGTTGGAGTGGTATAATGTGCCATAATATAGTATTGCTGGCCCCGCCTACTTGTGTTGGCCCTGCCTTCCATCAATTTGGACCTGACTACAAAACCGGGTAACTGTTAGTATTTTTTCCAGGGCCAATCCGTCCCTGCCCACAGGCTCATCCATGCGGTGTGAAGAAGAGGTCTCCATCAGCATCCGTCCATTATCAGAAGCAGGAGAACCCAGCTGCTCCCTTCCACCTAGAGCCAGCCGAGGGATCATAGATTCTTCCTCCAGAAGGCCACTGGAAGAATCTTCTTAAGCAGCAGACCGTTGCTGCCAGCTCCCCCCGATCTCCTCTTCTAGCTAGTTGATCATCTTGGCTCTGGGTGGCTGGTACACAATGCGCCAACCTCCTCCGTGATGCAGAGCACGCAGCTCTGCCCCCATGCTCCAGCTGATTTCTGGAGGGGGCATGTACACGCTCCTGCCTCTCCTGCTCCTCTTTGCCAGAACCTCCAGCCATTCCACTCCTGTTTCCTCATCAGCTGGTGTACTATAGAGACAGGCCCAGTCACCGCTGTTCTCCCTGTTGCCAGAGCACCACTCCAAGCATAGGTCTGGATGTCCCAGGCTAATGCTAAGATAAGCACCGCTGTAGCCACTTGTAGTGTCCCACTAGGTAGGCGTGGGCACTACACAAGGGTCAATTGGGTGACGTGTTACTCCTGCTCACAAGGGACAGTAATATTACATTTAACTGTGCACTTTAATGTATTTTTCTATGTGTTTTTACATGCAATGTTTCCCCTGTGTCATGCATAGCAGGCCTATTAGGGTGTAGTTAGGCATCCTAGACACTAGAGGGAGATAGGGAGACTCTAGTATAAATGTTCAGGCCCAGACAGGGAGGAGTTAGGTCATAGTCAGGAGTCTGTGGAGACAGAAGTGAGAAGGCACCAGCCCGAGATATGCTGAGGGCCTCCTCCTGACATGCAGCTAGATAGTCCTGGTTTCTAGTTGCACTAGGAGGCTAGGAAGAGTACAGCCTGCCTGGAGACCAGTCATCCAGCCAACAGTTGAGATACCCCAGTAGTAGGACAGCACCTCCTGGGAGAAACCTGCAGCCACCTTTCAAAGCCAGCAGTGAAGACAGCTAGGAAAAGAAGGTATTGTAACCTTAAGCAAGTGCCAATACTGGAGGAAGGAATTAATTTACCAAGGATTTAAGCCAGCACTTAGGCATCCGGGCCTTGGGATCCAGCCAGCTAGAATAGCTGTGGGGATAGAGCAGCATTGTACTGCAAAGCATTAACTGTTTGCCCTCCAAGTATCTTGCAAGATTGAAACCTGCTGTGAAGTACACCTGCTGTGCATTTTGTATTGTAAAGGACTGCATTATCTACAACTGCAACTGATTGTAAAAAGTTGGACTGTTTCACCAAGTAAAGCAACGTTTGGTTTACCAACTGCGTACTCAATTAATCCTCCTACAAATCGGTGTGCCACCGTTACAGGCACTGGCGTCACGATCCTTAAAGGGACCTTACCTAAGGCACTCAAAACACCTACAACATCCAGGGCACCTCACCCAACATCAGGCCTGGTCCCTATCTACAAAGTGTGCCCCATAGGAACTAGTGTCTGCCTCTCATTTCACTGTTGCATGCCTGCCCAGGGTTCTCCTCAGAAAAGTGAGTAACCCTCGATTGCTCATACCGTGACCTCACTGTCGCTATACCCTGCAGGTCTGGCGTACTGCATAAATTGGCGTCACGAACAGGATACGATCATTCCTGCGCCATTGCGGATACAAAAACTGTGTGCCGTTATTTGCCTTAAAGTGACTAAGCCCTATTGCTTTATTGAAAAATTGCTGGGCCAAAGAACTGTAATAATTTGCGGTGCGAAACTGTGCTTTTTATGGACTGTTTTGCTGTTGTAAAGCCACCGCTTGCTGTCAGTGAATAGACAGCATTTTTGCTCAAGATGGCCGCTTAGCTTGCTTGGATTTATTGCTGCGTCATCTTCATACTTTGTTTGGCGGGAAAAATTGGCGCCTTCTGCTGAAAGTGCGGGAAAGGCTATATGTCCGCGCCACCGCCCTGTCTGGACATTTGCATGTCTGCGATAATGGACTCCGCCTCCCCCATACTGGAGTACCTGGGTGGCGGCCTCCCAGAGCAATGGGAGGATCTGTCTACAATTATTGGTGCCGCCCTGTCGCTCTCCAGAGAAGGATCGAGCATGTTGAAGAGTGAGGACTGCTCTGTTAATATGTCGGCACCTGTTGGATTACAAATGGATCCTAATACTATGGAGCAAGAGGATGCTCCACCGGCCTACTCTCCGGGACCGGAGAGACCCACCTGCCCGCCACCGAGGACGCAATCGGAGAACTACTATGGCTCCTGGAGAGACTTTTTCCAACCCTCATTTAAATGGTCGGCGCTGATGGCAGAGATACGGGAGGCCGCAATAAAGAAAACGACCAAGACTAAAATCTATTACGAGGAACTGGCAAAGACCGTTCATGAGCACCACACTGACACTCAACCCCGCCTGGAAAGGAGAATGGGGTTGGTGGTGGCATTTGACAAGAACCGTGGCTACGGTTTTATTCAAGACTATACCACCGGCAGAGACTTGTACGTGAATCGGAGGTCCGTCAAGCGGAGTTACCTCTCGGAATACATGCATAACCTCCGTGAGGGAGAGGAAGTGGAGTTCATCCCTGCCGAGGGCCTGCGAGGCCCATATGCCACTGCTGTGACCCGTCCCAGAAAAGAAACGGAGGACTGGGAAACTGATGAGGACTACACTGGCTGCGAGCGTGAACCAGCGCGCTCTCCAGAACCGGCCCATCATGCCTTTCAAGAGCGGGGCTCTTTCATTGGCCCTAACGTCTTTTGGCAACCAACGGTAGTGGAGAAGTGGGTGAGTCCATATCCGTCCCCTGAGCTGCCTCGCCGGGAGAAAACCATAAAAGAATTAGAGAACCTGGAGCGATTCCATGCGACCCTGAACAACATTCGCAAAGGGAAAAGACCAGATGCGCCACCTGAACCTGCAGCGGCTGCGCAGGATGCGATTCCCCTACCTGTACCAGTGGAAGCTCCGGAAGACATCGATCCTGAAACCGAGAGTCTGGATGACCAAATCGTCCATCTGGAGGAAAAGCTGTGTGAACTGCGCCGAATTGCTACTGCCCGAATCCGGACGCCACCTAGGAAAGAAGAAATTAGACTCCAGTACTCGGACATCGCCGGGTCAGAGGTAAGGGTACCTGTCCTTACCAGCCGGCCACCTACTGCGGCTGTGGCTGCGTTGAGGCCCCCAAGGAGGCCCTCTTACACTGTATCCCGCTGCGCAGAGCCAGTTGTCCCGGAACCCACCGGACCGCTTGCAGCAGCGGTACCCAGGCCAGTGCAGCAGCCCACAATTGTCATGCCTGCACCGGTGCGGTCAGCAACTGTGATCACCCCTAGGCCTATGGGGCCAATACCAATTAGGGGTCCTTTCATGCTGCAGTTGCCCCCCAATACTGTGTTGTGGGCACATCCGCCTGTTGACTCTCACTACAGGCCCAATCTACAAATGGAGCCAGGGAGCACCACTGTGATGCCAAGTGGATATGACATGCCCCTGTGAATTGGCCTGCTAGGCCATTGATTTGGGTTTTTTTTGCCAAAGGGACCTTATTGCTGAGGATTTAACCCTTCCAGGACAGGAGTCCTTTGTTTTGGTCCTTTGTTGCTGCTGCCAGTTACCCACGGCTCAGTGGTAGTGTCGCCCGCTGAAATACCAAACGTAGCAGGGCCATGTTGTTTACAGGACCTCCTGCCTGCTTCAAGTATTCTGCAAGCCAAGTTGTGCTCATTTTTGTTTTGCACCTTTAACCCTTTTTAACCCCCTTTTCAGATTGATTAAGGGATCTTGCAGCACTTATTTTTTTATATGCCATTGTGAATAATGTGGATTATTTTTATTGTGCTGTGACTTTTATTGTGCAACATAAGTTCCAAGGAAATGCGCCCAGGGATAGACTCTAATGCACATGAGCCTCTGAGATATTGCTATTTAAAAGAAATGTGCCCAGAGATGGACTCCATTTGTATGCGAGCCTCTGTGATCTTATACCTTTGCCTCTGCTGGATTTGAAACACTTGCAATGATTAATTAAGAAAGGAAACCTGGGTACGGACTCATGTTTGTTCTTTGAGCCTCCAAGAACTTTTAATTGTTTTGCATTTTTCTACTGTTCTATTATGGACAATTTGCGCTTAAAATATTATATGGACTATCCTGGTATTATTGATACGCTGCACCAGGTCAGCGCCCCTGTTCCCTTACATTATCCTGAGAGAAGAGAACGACGCCCCTTTTCACCGTACTTGCTCCTAAGCCAGCAGAACTGCCTGATGTATACATATAATGTATTTTGCAAATGTAGATGTATTTTCCTGCTTTGCATTATTTTCTGTCTTTCAGGTGCAGTATCCAGCTGGGCAGGGCCCCTTCATGTTGCGCCGAGGACGGGCAACGTCATAGCGTGGGGGTATGTAGTGTCCCACTAGGTAGGCGTGGGCACTACACAAGGGTCAATTGGGTGACGTGTTACTCCTGCTCACAAGGGACAGTAATATTACATTTAACTGTGCACTTTAATGTATTTTTCTATGTGTTTTTACATGCAATGTTTCCCCTGTGTCATGCATAGCAGGCCTATTAGGGTGTAGTTAGGCATCCTAGACACTAGAGGGAGATAGGGAGACTCTAGTATAAATGTTCAGGCCCAGACAGGGAGGAGTTAGGTCATAGTCAGGAGTCTGTGGAGACAGAAGTGAGAAGGCACCAGCCCGAGATATGCTGAGGGCCTCCTCCTGACATGCAGCTAGATAGTCCTGGTTTCTAGTTGCACTAGGAGGCTAGGAAGAGTACAGCCTGCCTGGAGACCAGTCATCCAGCCAACAGTTGAGATACCCCAGTAGTAGGACAGCACCTCCTGGGAGAAACCTGCAGCCACCTTTCAAAGCCAGCAGTGAAGACAGCTAGGAAAAGAAGGTATTGTAACCTTAAGCAAGTGCCAATACTGGAGGAAGGAATTAATTTACCAAGGATTTAAGCCAGCACTTAGGCATCCGGGCCTTGGGATCCAGCCAGCTAGAATAGCTGTGGGGATAGAGCAGCATTGTACTGCAAAGCATTAACTGTTTGCCCTCCAAGTATCTTGCAAGATTGAAACCTGCTGTGAAGTACACCTGCTGTGCATTTTGTATTGTAAAGGACTGCATTATCTACAACTGCAACTGATTGTAAAAAGTTGGACTGTTTCACCAAGTAAAGCAACGTTTGGTTTACCAACTGCGTACTCAATTAATCCTCCTACAAATCGGTGTGCCACCGTTACAGGCACTGGCGTCACGATCCTTAAAGGGACCTTACCTAAGGCACTCAAAACACCTACAACATCCAGGGCACCTCACCCAACATCAGGCCTGGTCCCTATCTACAAAGTGTGCCCCATAGGAACTAGTGTCTGCCTCTCATTTCACTGTTGCATGCCTGCCCAGGGTTCTCCTCAGAAAAGTGAGTAACCCTCGATTGCTCATACCGTGACCTCACTGTCGCTATACCCTGCAGGTCTGGCGTACTGCATAAATTGGCGTCACGAACAGGATACGATCATTCCTGCGCCATTGCGGATACAAAAACTGTGTGCCGTTATTTGCCTTAAAGTGACTAAGCCCTATTGCTTTATTGAAAAATTGCTGGGCCAAAGAACTGTAATAATTTGCGGTGCGAAACTGTGCTTTTTATGGACTGTTTTGCTGTTGTAAAGCCACCGCTTGCTGTCAGTGAATAGACAGCATTTTTGCTCAAGATGGCCGCTTAGCTTGCTTGGATTTATTGCTGCGTCATCTTCATACTTTGTTTGGCGGGAAAAATTGGCGCCTTCTGCTGAAAGTGCGGGAAAGGCTATATGTCCGCGCCACCGCCCTGTCTGGACATTTGCATGTCTGCGATAATGGACTCCGCCTCCCCCATACTGGAGTACCTGGGTGGCGGCCTCCCAGAGCAATGGGAGGATCTGTCTACAATTATTGGTGCCGCCCTGTCGCTCTCCAGAGAAGGATCGAGCATGTTGAAGAGTGAGGACTGCTCTGTTAATATGTCGGCACCTGTTGGATTACAAATGGATCCTAATACTATGGAGCAAGAGGATGCTCCACCGGCCTACTCTCCGGGACCGGAGAGACCCACCTGCCCGCCACCGAGGACGCAATCGGAGAACTACTATGGCTCCTGGAGAGACTTTTTCCAACCCTCATTTAAATGGTCGGCGCTGATGGCAGAGATACGGGAGGCCGCAATAAAGAAAACGACCAAGACTAAAATCTATTACGAGGAACTGGCAAAGACCGTTCATGAGCACCACACTGACACTCAACCCCGCCTGGAAAGGAGAATGGGGTTGGTGGTGGCATTTGACAAGAACCGTGGCTACGGTTTTATTCAAGACTATACCACCGGCAGAGACTTGTACGTGAATCGGAGGTCCGTCAAGCGGAGTTACCTCTCGGAATACATGCATAACCTCCGTGAGGGAGAGGAAGTGGAGTTCATCCCTGCCGAGGGCCTGCGAGGCCCATATGCCACTGCTGTGACCCGTCCCAGAAAAGAAACGGAGGACTGGGAAACTGATGAGGACTACACTGGCTGCGAGCGTGAACCAGCGCGCTCTCCAGAACCGGCCCATCATGCCTTTCAAGAGCGGGGCTCTTTCATTGGCCCTAACGTCTTTTGGCAACCAACGGTAGTGGAGAAGTGGGTGAGTCCATATCCGTCCCCTGAGCTGCCTCGCCGGGAGAAAACCATAAAAGAATTAGAGAACCTGGAGCGATTCCATGCGACCCTGAACAACATTCGCAAAGGGAAAAGACCAGATGCGCCACCTGAACCTGCAGCGGCTGCGCAGGATGCGATTCCCCTACCTGTACCAGTGGAAGCTCCGGAAGACATCGATCCTGAAACCGAGAGTCTGGATGACCAAATCGTCCATCTGGAGGAAAAGCTGTGTGAACTGCGCCGAATTGCTACTGCCCGAATCCGGACGCCACCTAGGAAAGAAGAAATTAGACTCCAGTACTCGGACATCGCCGGGTCAGAGGTAAGGGTACCTGTCCTTACCAGCCGGCCACCTACTGCGGCTGTGGCTGCGTTGAGGCCCCCAAGGAGGCCCTCTTACACTGTATCCCGCTGCGCAGAGCCAGTTGTCCCGGAACCCACCGGACCGCTTGCAGCAGCGGTACCCAGGCCAGTGCAGCAGCCCACAATTGTCATGCCTGCACCGGTGCGGTCAGCAACTGTGATCACCCCTAGGCCTATGGGGCCAATACCAATTAGGGGTCCTTTCATGCTGCAGTTGCCCCCCAATACTGTGTTGTGGGCACATCCGCCTGTTGACTCTCACTACAGGCCCAATCTACAAATGGAGCCAGGGAGCACCACTGTGATGCCAAGTGGATATGACATGCCCCTGTGAATTGGCCTGCTAGGCCATTGATTTGGGTTTTTTTTGCCAAAGGGACCTTATTGCTGAGGATTTAACCCTTCCAGGACAGGAGTCCTTTGTTTTGGTCCTTTGTTGCTGCTGCCAGTTACCCACGGCTCAGTGGTAGTGTCGCCCGCTGAAATACCAAACGTAGCAGGGCCATGTTGTTTACAGGACCTCCTGCCTGCTTCAAGTATTCTGCAAGCCAAGTTGTGCTCATTTTTGTTTTGCACCTTTAACCCTTTTTAACCCCCTTTTCAGATTGATTAAGGGATCTTGCAGCACTTATTTTTTTATATGCCATTGTGAATAATGTGGATTATTTTTATTGTGCTGTGACTTTTATTGTGCAACATAAGTTCCAAGGAAATGCGCCCAGGGATAGACTCTAATGCACATGAGCCTCTGAGATATTGCTATTTAAAAGAAATGTGCCCAGAGATGGACTCCATTTGTATGCGAGCCTCTGTGATCTTATACCTTTGCCTCTGCTGGATTTGAAACACTTGCAATGATTAATTAAGAAAGGAAACCTGGGTACGGACTCATGTTTGTTCTTTGAGCCTCCAAGAACTTTTAATTGTTTTGCATTTTTCTACTGTTCTATTATGGACAATTTGCGCTTAAAATATTATATGGACTATCCTGGTATTATTGATACGCTGCACCAGGTCAGCGCCCCTGTTCCCTTACATTATCCTGAGAGAAGAGAACGACGCCCCTTTTCACCGTACTTGCTCCTAAGCCAGCAGAACTGCCTGATGTATACATATAATGTATTTTGCAAATGTAGATGTATTTTCCTGCTTTGCATTATTTTCTGTCTTTCAGGTGCAGTATCCAGCTGGGCAGGGCCCCTTCATGTTGCGCCGAGGACGGGCAACGTCATAGCGTGGGTGTATGTAGTGTCCCACTAGGTAGGCGTGGGCACTACACAAGGGTCAATTGGGTGACGTGTTACTCCTGCTCACAAGGGACAGTAATATTACATTTAACTGTGCACTTTAATGTATTTTTCTATGTGTTTTTACATGCAATGTTTCCCCTGTGTCATGCATAGCAGGCCTATTAGGGTGTAGTTAGGCATCCTAGACACTAGAGGGAGATAGGGAGACCCTAGTATAAATGTTCAGGCCCAGACAGGGAGGAGTTAGGTCATAGTCAGGAGTCTGTGGAGACAGAAGTGAGAAGGCACCAGCCCGAGATATGCTGAGGGCCTCCTCCTGACATGCAGCTAGATAGTCCTGGTTTCTAGTTGCACTAGGAGGCTAGGAAGAGTACAGCCTGCCTGGAGACCAGTCATCCAGCCAACAGTTGAGATACCCCAGTAGTAGGACAGCACCTCCTGGGAGAAACCTGCAGCCACCTTTCAAAGCCAGCAGTGAAGACAGCTAGGAAAAGAAGGTATTGTAACCTTAAGCAAGTGCCAATACTGGAGGAAGGAATTAATTTACCAAGGATTTAAGCCAGCACTTAGGCATCCGGGCCTTGGGATCCAGCCAGCTAGAATAGCTGTGGGGATAGAGCAGCATTGTACTGCAAAGCATTAACTGTTTGCCCTCCAAGTATCTTGCAAGATTGAAACCTGCTGTGAAGTACACCTGCTGTGCATTTTGTATTGTAAAGGACTGCATTATCTACAACTGCAACTGATTGTAAAAAGTTGGACTGTTTCACCAAGTAAAGCAACGTTTGGTTTACCAACTGCGTACTCAATTAATCCTCCTACAAATCGGTGTGCCACCGTTACAGGCACTGGCGTCACGATCCTTAAAGGGACCTTACCTAAGGCACTCAAAACACCTACAACATCCAGGGCACCTCACCCAACATCAGGCCTGGTCCCTATCTACAGAGTGTGCCCCAGAGGAACTAGTGTCTGCCTCTCCTTTCACTGTTGCATGCCTGCCCAGGGTTCTCCTCAGAAAAGTGAGTAACCCTCGATTGCTCATACCGTGACCTCACTGTCGCTATACCCTGCAGGTCTGGCGTACTGCATAAATTGGCATCACGAACAGGATACGATCATTCCTGCGCCATTGCGGATACAAAAACTGTGTGCCGTTATTTGCCTTAAAGTGACTAAGCCCTATTGCTTTATTGAAAAATTGCTGGGCCAAAGAACTGTAATAATTTGCGGTGCGAAACTGTGCTTTTTATGGACTGTTTTGCTGTTGTAAAGCCACCGCTTGCTGTCAGTGAATAGACAGCATTTTTGCTCAAGATGGCCGCTTAGCTTGCTTGGATTTATTGCTGCGTCATCTTCATACTTTGTTTGGCGGGAAAAATTGGCGCCTTCTGCTGAAAGTGCGGGAAAGGCTATATGTCCGCGCCACCGCCCTGTCTGGACATTTGCATGTCTGCGATAATGGACTCCGCCTCCCCCATACTGGAGTACCTGGGTGGCGGCCTCCCAGAGCAATGGGAGGATCTGTCTACAATTATTGGTGCCGCCCTGTCGCTCTCCAGAGAAGGATCGAGCATGTTGAAGAGTGAGGACTGCTCTGTTAATATGTCGGCACCTGTTGGATTACAAATGGATCCTAATACTATGGAGCAAGAGGATGCTCCACCGGCCTACTCTCCGGGACCGGAGAGACCCACCTGCCCGCCACCGAGGACGCAATCGGAGAACTACTATGGCTCCTGGAGAGACTTTTTCCAACCCTCATTTAAATGGTCGGCGCTGATGGCAGAGATACGGGAGGCCGCAATAAAGAAAACGACCAAGACTAAAATCTATTACGAGGAACTGGCAAAGACCGTTCATGAGCGCCACACTGACACCCAACCCCGCCTGGAAAGGAGAATGGGGTTGGTGGTGGCATTTGACAAGAACCGTGGCTACGGTTTTATTCAAGACTATACCACCGGCAGAGACTTGTACGTGAATCGGAGGTCCGTCAAGCGGAGTTACCTCTCGGAATACATGCATAACCTCCGTGAGGGAGAGGAAGTGGAGTTCATCCCTGCCGAGGGCCTGCGAGGCCCATATGCCACTGCTGTGACCCGTCCCAGAAAAGAAACGGAGGACTTGGAAACTGATGAGGACTACACTGGCTGCGAGCGTGAACCAGCGCGCTCTCCAGAACCGGCCCATCATGCCTTTCAAGAGCGGGGCTCTTTCATTGGCCCTAACGTCTTTTGGCAACCAACGGTAGTGGAGAAGTGGGTGAGTCCATATCCGTCCCCTGAGCTGCCTCGCCGGGAGAAAACCATAAAAGAATTAGAGAACCTGGAGCGATTCCATGCGACCCTGAACAACATTCGCAAAGGGAAAAGACCAGATGCGCCACCTGAACCTGCAGCGGCTGCGCAGGATGCGATTCCCCTACCTGTACCAGTGGAAGCTCCGGAAGACAGCGATCCTGAAACCGAGAGTCTGGATGACCAAATCGTCCATCTGGAGGAAAAGCTGTGTGAACTGCGCCGAATTGCTACTGCCCGAATCCGGACGCCACCTAGGAAAGAAGAAATTAGACTCCAGTACTCGGACATCGCCGGGTCAGAGGTAAGGGTACCTGTCCTTACCAGCCGGCCACCTACTGCGGCTGCGTTGAGGCCCCCAAGGAGGCCCTCTTACACTGTATCCCGCTGCGCAGAGCCAGTTGTCCCGGAACCCACCGGACCGCTTGCAGCAGCGGTACCCAGGCCAGTGCAGCAGCCCACAATTGTCATGCCTGCACCGGTGCGGTCAGCAACTGTGATCACCCCTAGGCCTATGGGGCCAATACCAATTAGGGGTCCTTTCATGCTGCAGTTGCCCCCCAATACTGTGTTGTGGGCACATCCGCCTGTTGACTCTCACTACAGGCCCAATCTACAAATGGAGCCAGGGAGCACCACTGTGATGCCAAGTGGATATGACATGCCCCTGTGAATTGGCCTGCTAGGCCATTGATTTGGGGTTTTTTTTGCCAAAGGGACTTTATTGCTGAGGATTTAACCCTTCCAGGACAGGAGTCCTTTGTTTTGCTCCTTTGTTGCTGCTGCCAGTTACCCACGGCTCAGTGGTAGTGTCGCCCGCTGAAATACCAAACGTAGCAGGGCCATGTTGTTTACAGGACCTCCTGCCTGCTTCAAGTATTCTGCAAGCCAAGTTGTGCTCATTTTTGTTTTGCACCTTTAACCCTTTTTAACCCCCTTTTCAGATTGATTAAGGGATCTTGCAGCACTTATTTTTTTATATGCCATTGTGAATAATGTGGATTATTTTTATTGTGCTGTGACTTTTATTGTGTAACATAAGTTCCAAGGAAATGCGCCCAGGGATAGACTCTAACGCACATGAGCCTCTGAGATATTGCTATTTAAAAGAAATGTGCCCAGAGATGGACTCCATTTGTATGCGAGCCTCTGTGATCTTATACCTTTGCCTCTGCTGGATTTGAAACACTTGCAATGATTAATTAAGAAAGGAAACCTGGGTACGGACTCATGTTTGTTCTTTGAGCCTCCAAGAACTTTTAATTGTTTTGCATTTTTCTACTGTTCTATTATGGACAATTTGCGCTTAAAATATTATATGGACTATCCTGGTATTATTGATACGCTGCACCAGGTCAGCGCCCCTGTTCCCTTACATTATCCTGAGAGAAGAGAACGACGCCCCTTTTCACCGTACTTGCTCCTAAGCCAGCAGAACTGCCTGATGTATACATATAATGTATTTTGCAAATGTAGATGTATTTTCCTGCTTTGCATTATTTTCTGTCTTTCAGGTGCAGTATCCAGCTGGGCAGGGCCCCTTCATGTTGCGCCGAGGACGGGCAACGTCATAGCGTGGGGGTATGTAGTGTCCCACTAGGTAGGCGTGGGCACTACACAAGGGTCAATTGGGTGACGTGTTACTCCTGCTCACAAGGGACAGTAATATTACATTTAACTGTGCACTTTAATGTATTTTTCTATGTGTTTTTACATGCAATGTTTCCCCTGTGTCATGCATAGCAGGCCTATTAGGGTGTAGTTAGGCATCCTAGACACTAGAGGGAGATAGGGAGACCCTAGTATAAATGTTCAGGCCCAGACAGGGAGGAGTTATGTCATAGTCAGGAGTCTGTGGAGACAGAAGTGAGAAGGCACCAGCCCGAGATATGCTGAGGGCCTCCTCCTGACATGCAGCTAGATAGTCCTGGTTTCTAGTTGCACTAGGAGGCTAGGAAGAGTACAGCCTGCCTGGAGACCAGTCATCCAGCCAACAGTTGAGATACCCCAGTAGTAGGACAGCACCTCCTGGGAGAAACCTGCAGCCACCTTTCAAAGCCAGCAGTGAAGACAGCTAGGAAAAGAAGGTATTGTAACCTTAAGCAAGTGCCAATACTGGAGGAAGGAATTAATTTACCAAGGATTTAAGCCAGCACTTAGGCATCCGGGCCTTGGGATCCAGCCAGCTAGAATAGCTGTGGGGATAGAGCAGCATTGTACTGCAAAGCATTAACTGTTTGCCCTCCAAGTATCTTGCAAGATTGAAACCTGCTGTGAAGTACACCTGCTGTGCATTTTGTATTGTAAAGGACTGCATTATCTACAACTGCAACTGATTGTAAAAAGTTGGACTGTTTCACCAAGTAAAGCAACGTTTGGTTTACCAACTGCGTACTCAATTAATCCTCCTACAAATCGGTGTGCCACCGTTACAGGCACTGGCGTCACGATCCTTAAAGGGACCTTACCTAAGGCACTCAAAACACCTACAACATCCAGGGCACCTCACCCAACATCAGGCCTGGTCCCTATCTACAGAGTGTGCCCCAGAGGAACTAGTGTCTGCCTCTCCTTTCACTGTTGCATGCCTGCCCAGGGTTCTCCTCAGAAAAGTAAGTAACCCTCGATTGCCCATACCGTGACCTCACTGTCGCTATACCCTGCAGGTCTGGCGTGCTGCACACTCCACACCGCTGCTGCTGTAAGTCTTCCATTCATCTGGGCTCAGTTTCTTCAAACTGACTACATAGCTCCTCTTGAATTAGTTTATAAACCAGTAATTTCCTGACGCTGGCAGGACACACCTATAGAAGTTAGACTTTCTTCCTGCTGCTGGCACAGGAACCAATTATATCCCAAAGCAAAAGCAGGCAGAATTCAGATACCATTTCGTACTGCATGTAGACCTGACCTTAGGATGACTTCATGTCAGGTAAATCCATATACCTGTAAAATAACCCTTAGAGAAGGAGAAAGAAGTGGGAGACACAAGTACCACATACTACAATGAAACCTGAGACTATTGTAATATCCCCTCAAGCGTCCTAGGGAATGTGTTGCCATGTGTACCCCCAAGAAAGGTGCTCTAGAGGGGGCCTAGCATTCTTTTTCTTGTGAGTTACTTCACAAATTACCTATTAGTCCTTCTTGATGACATGTCCTACATCTACAGTAACAGAGAAAGATTATGATAGAATTAAAAGTAGAAGGTGGGCTCATCTGGTGGGTCAAAGGAACCGCAGTCCAACAAAAATACTTGGTTTAAGAACATCTTGGTATCTTTGACCCTTCTTTGTCCTCAACATGCAAATTCAGGAATTAGCTATAGATCACAGTAGTCTAGACAAGCCTGGTTGCTAGGATTTTGCTACTTGACAACAAGGCTGCCATTCTGAAGTGTTACCATGACAACTAGGCTGTGCAGAATGATAGTAGCAGTGTCTGTAAACTAGTTTGGTATTGGGCCTGAAGAAAGGGTTCGTTCAGACCTGAAACATGCTGATTTTGTACTCCTGAAAGAAAGAAATTAGATTATTTGATCCTCACCTAGAGAATCCTTCAGTTCATTCTGGATAAGCAGCACCCAGGATCACCCCTGCCAGTGCTGAGCTTGAGATTGCAAATTTCACAGAAAATAGTCACATATATCTGTAAGTAAAGATGGCTGAGGAGTGTGAAATATTAGAAATCTCCCTGCTCTTCCATTCTGCTGCCTAAAGCAACTGCATTTATCATAAATTGTTCGGTGCAAAACTGTGCCGTGTCCCATTTTCACCTTACCCTCTAATAAGTAGTGATATTAAATCATGTGTTCTCTGTGGGGAGGTTCACAAGAAAACAGGCGCGTACTAGAGAGAAACCATTTAGATGCCAGTTTATTTTGCCTTTAAGTAATTTCTTTACATTTTGCATTTTGTATATTTGCCTACTAAAATTAAAAAAATATCAAGTAAAATTTTGTGTTTTTTTATTTAGCTTATTCCAAGCAAAGATACATTTATTGTTATATATTTCCACACAAAAATATTCAAATAAGAGTTGCAATTAGTATGCTGTACCACAAGAGGGCAACATGAGACTACAGAATCTGAGGTCTATTCTGCAATGAGACAGATCACTCAGATTATCAGAAAATGACTTATTGTTTTATGTTTAACATATTTTTAAAGAATGTTTGATGATGTTATTTTTAATTTTCCATGTCAATATCTATTTTTAAACAAAAATCATAAAATCCTGCAGTTTTTGCACTGGCATCTAAGCCTAATAATAGGCACCACTTCTTGGTCTGTACAAATCATTTTACTGCAGTTATTGTGATTATCTGTCATTCTAATCCTGCCTATATTGATATCACCTCTGTGTATAGATAAGACAGGATCCACCATTCACAATAGCTGATTGTCGAATCTTACCTATTCTTCCCTTGAACAATGACCTATGCACAGGTCACAGAACATGCCTAGAAGACTCTCCCATAGAAGTCCCTTTCTGACCATTGTGTCTATAGCCCATGGGGCTGCCATAAAGAAATTTTCTTTTCTAAATGCTGTTAAGAATAGCGTAGGCAAGATGGCCGTCCCCACAATCATGTTCAGAAAATAGAATAAATTAATCTACAATCCAAAAATAAAAATGGAGTTGAAAAAAGGATATGTGTTACTATCTGGTTGTAACTGGCAGAAAACATTTTTGGTGACACATGTCCTAAGTCATTTTAATGGGAACTTGCCTCCATGACAGGTTGATCTATAGTTTAATAGAAAAATCCTAACTTAATGTTTCATTTATTCATGTATATGCCCGCTCATTCTGGGCTATGAAGTCAAAGAGGCAGTCCTATCAGTGATTAAAAGCTTTCTCTGTATACACAGTCATAGAGGGAATCCTGTCAATCACTGATAGGACCGCCTCCTGGACTTCAAAGCCCAGAATAAGAAAGAATCTCAATGAATAAGTGTTAAGTTAATTAAATATTTTCCCATTGTAGTGTCCCACTAGGTAATTGTGGGCACTACACAAGGGTCAATTGGGTCACGTTGTTCTCCACCTCCTGTGGAATATGGTCATTGTATTTTATATTGCATTTTAATTTATATTGTCATGTTATTTATGTTTATCTTCTGTGTACCAGGTCTGTAGGAGTGTAATTCCTCCTCCTAGACAGTAGAGGGAGCTAGGGAACCCCCTAGTATAAATAGCCAGGTCCAGATCAGAGAGAGGGAGTTGAGTGGGGAGTGGATTTCCAGAAGCCAAGTGTTCCACCCTAGCCAGAGGGTAGCTGGGATCCAGCCTCTGATATGCAGCTAGACAGCTTGCTACCAGGAGAAGAGCCTGCCTCCTGAGAAACCTGAAGTTCCTATAGGAGTACAGAGCAGAGCTATTGTTCCAGCCAAACAGAGAGCTGAAGGGCAGAAGGATATATCTGCAAAGCAAGGAGATATATACCTGAGGAAGTTTTCACAAACCAAGGATAAAGCCAGCAATAGGGCATACGGGCCTTGGGATAAAGACAGACAGGATTCTGAGGAAAAGTGCAGCCTGATCTGTAAGTGTTTAACCTTCTGAGTATCTTGCAAGAACATTGTACCTGCCAATTGATGTCAAGTCTGCATGTTACTGCCTCTTACTTATGAAGCTTTTGACCAAAGTCTGTAAATAGTTAACTGTTCCAGTAAAAGGAAGTTTTGGTTCACTGCAACGTGTGTTCCTCCATTATTACCGCAATAAATCGGTGTGCCATCGTTACCGGCACTGGCGTCACGAACTTAAAGGGATCTTGCCACCGGCACATTAAACCTGCAACACCCAGGGCACCTCACCTACCATCGGCCTGGTCCCTATACACAGAGAGTGCCCCAGAAGACTCCTGTGTCAGCTTCTCCATCACTGCTGTACGCCTGCCCAGGGTTTATGAAAAACTGTGAGTACCAAAGACACCCCTGTGACCTCACCATTCGCCTCACCCTGCAGGGCTGCGTACTGCATATTTTGGCGTCACGAACAGGATCTGATTATTCCTACGCCATTGTGGAATCTAAACTGTGTGCCGTTATTGCCATAAAGTGATAAAGCCCTATATGTTTATTTGCAAATTGTTGGGCCAAGAACTGTGAAAACCGCGGTGTGAAAATTGTATTGTTGTGGACTGTTTGCAGCTTCTTAAGTCATCGCTTGCTGTCAGTGAATGGACAGCCCTATGTTTAAAGATGGCCGCCTAAGCTGACAGATTTATTGCTGCGTCATCTCTGTCTGGTGTTGGCGGGAAAAATTGGCGCCTTCTGCTAGAAGAGCAAGAAAGACTCTATGTCCGCGCCACCACCTTACCAGTTAATTTGCATGTCTGCCAAGATGGACTCCGCCTCCCCATGTTGGAGTACCTAGGGGGCGGCCTCCCGGAGCAGTGGGAGGTCTTGGGCGAAGTACTGCGAGCCGCCCTGTCGTTCATCAGAGAAGGATCGAGCATGCTGAAGAGTGAGGATTGCTCAGATTTAATGGCTTCACCTGCCGTCCAGATTATGGAACCTACAATGTTGGAGAAGGAAGAAGCACCACTGGCCTATACTCCGGGACCGGAGAGGCCACCCTGCCTGCCACAGGGGTCGCAGCCCGAGCCGTGCCTTGGCTCGTGGAAAGACTTTGCCTGGTCCAGTGCGCAACGGTCTTCATTGATGGCCGAGATACGAGCTGCGGCCATTCAAAAGACTACCCGCAAGAAAATATATTTTGAAGAACTTGCAAAAACCGTTTATGAGCGCCACGCAAACACTTAACCCAGCCTGGAAAGGAGGATGGGGGTAGTGGTGGCATTTGACAAGAGCCGGGGGTTCGGCTTTATCAAGGACTATTCCACCGGCCGAGACCTTTTTGTAAACCGGAGGTCTGTCAAGCGCAGTTACCTGCCGGAGCACCTGCACAACCTCCGCGAAGGAGAAGAGGTGGAGTTTACCCCCGCTGAGGGCCTGAGAGCTCCATACCCCACGGCAGTCACCCGTCCCAAGCAGGGACCTGAAGATTGGGAGGAGCCCGAGGAGCCCACCAGTCCGGAACGTGAGCTCGAGCGCCCGATGGAACCAGCGCACAACACGTACCAGGAGAGGGGTTCCTTAACCGGCCCCAATGTCTTCTGGCAAACTACGGTACTGGAAAAGTGGGTGAGTCCTTACCCCTCACCTGAGTTGCCCCGCCGGGAAAAGACTCAGGCGGAGATAGAGAATGTGAAGAAGTTCCAGGAAGCCCTTGATGCCTTGCGGCGAGAGAAAAGAGGCGACCCCGCACCGGAGCCTGCTGCGACAGCGCCGGAGACCTTCAGCGAAGCAGCGCCTGAGAGACTGGAGGATCAAATAGCCAGGATAGAGATCCACCTTCATGGCCTGCGCCAGCTTGTTGCGTCCAAAGCGGCACCGATACCACCGGACGCTTGTGATCCCCCAAAGCCTGTAGTCAGATGTTCCTGTCCCCGCCAGCTCGGCGACCTCCATAGCCGTGCCAGCTGCAGCGGGACCTGAGAAACTTTGCTATTCAAGGAGTCTGGTCCGTCGCTTAAAGCCGGTGCCACCCAGACCCATGGAGCCTCCTACAGTGTTAACCCCCAGGCCCATGGGGCCTATACCAGTGACAGGCCCATTCATGCTACAATTGCCTGTCAATACGATTTTGTGAGCACAGCCATGCATGGACCCCCGTTTCAGGCCAAGACTCGGAACAGAGCCAGGATGTACCACAACTGATGACCAGGGTGGACTTGATACATTCCTGTAAGTAGGCCTGCTAGGCCATGTTTTGTTGTGCTGATGGACCCTCACAGTAACTTAACTGTTTCAGGACAGGGGTCCTTTGTTTTGGCCCAAAGAGCTGCTGCCAGTTACCCACGGCCCAGTGGTAGTTGAAAACCACTGAATATACCAAGTGCTCTTCTGCCAATACGTCTACCAGGATATCCTGCCTGTTTCAAGTACCCAAACCAAGTTGTGCCTGTTATTTTTGCACTTTACCCTTTTAACCCCCTTTTCAGGTTGAATTGGAACATTACAGCACTATGTGGACTTTTTGTGCTGTGACTTTTATGTGCAATATTAAAACTTAAAGAACTGTGCCCAGAGATGACCCCAATGCATGTGGGCCTCTGAGATGCTGTTTTATGGGACTACTATATTTTATTATTATGGACTATCCTGGTTATTCCTGATACGCTGTACCAGGTCAGCGCCCCTGTTCCCTATACTATCCTGAGTAAAGAGAACGATGCCCCTTTTCACCGCACTTGTTCCTTTGCCAGCGGAGCTGCCTGATATTTGTATTGCAAATGTAGATGTGTGTGCCTGCTTTGCATTTTATTTCTGTCTTTCAGGTCACAGTGTCTAGCTGGGCGGGCCCCTTGTGTTGCGCCGAGGACGGGCAACATCAAAGCAACGGGGTATGTAGTGTCCCACTAGGTAATTGTGGGCACTACACAAGGCTCAATTGGGTCACGTTGTTCTCCACCTCCTGTGGAATATGGTCATTGTATTTTATATTGCATTTTAATGTATATTGTCATGTTATTTATGTTAATCTTTAAATCTTTATTTATGTTAAATCTTTATCTATGTTAATCAATGGCAAAAATTCCAACAAAAAATATGTATTTGAATCAGGGGCCATTTTTATGTGTCTTAAAGGGAAACTCTCATAAATGTGCCCTGCTGGAGCCTAGAAAAAAAAATATTTTAGGCCACGGGAGTACAGGCCCCAAAAATTAGACATTCACCTGACAGAAAAGAACAAGTGATTATGTGGCTGGAGGTACATTAGTCGGTCACTGGATAACAATTTTACTGTAGGCCAGTGGAGAATAGGCCCCAAAAATTAGGCATTCACCTGACAGAAAAGAACAAGTGATTACAGTATGTGGCTGAAGGTACAGTATATTAGATGGTCACTGGATACAATTTTACAGTAGGCCAGTACAGGCACCAAAAATTAGGCATTCACCTGACAGAAAAGAACAAATGATTATGTGGCTGGAGATACATTAGGCGGTCACTGAATAACAATTTTACTGTAGGCCAGTGGAGTACAGGCCCCAAAAATTAGGCATTCACCTGACAGAACAGAACAAGTGATTATGTGGCTGGAGGTACATTAGGCGGTCACTGAATAACAATTTTACTGTAGGCCAGTGGAGTACAGGCCCCAAAAATTAGGCATTCACCTGACAGAAAAGAACAAGTGATTATGTGGCTGGAGGTACATTAGGCGGTCACTGAAAAACTATTTTACTGTAGGCCAGTGGAGTACAGGCCCCAAAAATTAGGCATTCACCTGACAGAACAGAACAAGTGATTATGTGGCTGGAGGTACATTAGGCGGTCACTGAATAACAATTTTACAGTAGGCCAGTGGAGTACAGGCCCCAAAAATTAGGCATTCACCTGACAGAACAGAACAAGTGATTATGTGGCTGGAGGTACATTAGGCGGTCACTGAAAAACAATTTTACTGTAGGCCAGTGAAGTACAGGCCCCAAAAATTAGGCATTCACCTGACAGAACAGAACAAGTGATTATGTGGCTGAAGGTACATTAGGCGGTCACTGGATAACTATTTTACTCTAGGCCAGTATAGGCCCCAAAAATTAGGCATTCACCTGACAGAAAAGAACAAGTGATTATGTAGCTGGTGGTACATTAGGCGTTCACTGAATAACAATTTTACTGTAGGCTAATGGAGTACAGGCCCCAAAAATTAGGCATTCACCTGATAGAAAAGAACAAGTGATTATGTTGCTGGAGGTATATTAGACGGTCACTGAAAAACAATTTTACTGTAGGCCAGTGGAGTACAGGCCCCAAAAATTAGGCATTCACCTGACAGAACAGAACAAGTGATTATGTGGCTGGAGGTACATTAGGCGGTCACTGAATAACAATTTTACTGTAGGCCAGTGGAGTACAGGCCCCAAAAATTAGGCATTCACCGGTCAGAAAAAAACAAGTGATTATGTGGCTGGAGGTACATTAGGCGGTCACTGGATAACAATTTTACTCTAGGCCAGTATAGGCCCCAAAAATTAGGCATTCACCTGACAGAAAAGAACAAGTGATTATGTGGCTGGAGGTACATTAGGCGGTTACTGAATAACAATTTTACTGTAGGCCAGTGGAGTACAGGCCCGAAAAAATAGGCATTCACCTGACAGAACAGAACAAGTGATTATGTAGCTGGAGGTACATTAGGCGGTCACTGAATAACAATTTTACTGTAGGCCAGTGGAGTACAAGCCCCAAAAATTAGGCATTCACCGGACAGAAAAGAACAAGTGATCATGTGGCTGGGGGTACATTAGGCGGTCACTGGATAATAATTTTACCGTAGGCCAGTGCAGGCCCCAAAAATTAGGCATTCACCTGACAGAAAAGAACAAGTGATTATGTGGCTAGAGATTTATTAGACGGTCACTGGATAACAATTTTACTGTAGACCAGTACAGGCCCCAAATATTAAGCATTTACCTGACAGAAAAGGACAAGTGAATTTGTGGCTGGAGGTACATTAGGCGATCACTGAATAACAATTTTACTGTAGGCCAGTGGAGTATAGGCCCCAAAAAAGAGGCATTCATCTGACAGAAAAGGCCTTTTATGCAGCTGTATATACATAAGACAAGGACCATTCTTTGTTCTGGGTGGTGGCGGATATGTGTGGGATGGCATGAGGAAATTCAATTACACGTGGTCGTCACAGGTGTTTAATTCCTCCGAGATCCTTTCCTTATTCAATTTAAAAAATGTGAGGTAGTCCACACTGTCGTGAGCTAGGCGAGTGCGTTGAACGTCTTTTCGGACAGGACACTCGCAGAGGGGCAAACCAAGAGTTCCATGGCAAATTGTGCCAGCTCTGGCCACAGGTCAAGCCTGCAAACCCAGTAGTCCAGGGGTTCCTCACTTCTCAGAGCGTTCACATTGTCCGTTAACCCGATGTAGTCGGACACCTATCGGTCTAGGAGGTCCCTGAGGCTGGATACGGAAGGCGGCTGTCGATGGGTTGGCTGCAAGAATGATCTCATATCCGAAGTGACCAACACATCTTCAAACCGCCCTCTTCTTGCAGAAGCAGTAGGATTCGTACTCGCACCTGTTTCTCTGTGAGTGGAAATTCCTCTGCCAGCGCCCGCAACAGCAGAATGCAGCATCTCTCGCAGCAAGTCCTTGAAATGCTGCATTCTGCCAGCCCTCTGTGATGCTGGTAACATGTCCGCCATTTTGTGTTTGTACCGGGGTCTAAGTACTTTGCCACCCAGTACTGGTCCTTGCCCTTTATGATTTTTATACGGGGGTTCCTCTTCAAACACTGGAGCATGAAGGCCCCCATTTGCACTAAATTTGAAGCGGTGGAGCACCCTGGCTCTTGCTTATCGCCCAGGAGAATGTTGTCCTCGGTCTCCTTCCCCCAGCCATGGACAACACCAGGGATCCCCAAAAAGTCCCCCTCAAAGCCTGCTCTTCTTGCTCCTCCTCCTCCTCCCCCCAGCCACCATCCTCATCTGACTCCTCTTCAGACTCCTGCTGACTTGTCTCAGATGGAGTAGCCCACCTGGGAATTCATTCAGCATTGCGACTTCCTCATATTCCAGCTCCTGCTCCTCGACTGCAAGATCAATGACACGATGCTAAGCACGCTCCAGAAAGAAGGTGTAAGGTACGATGTCACTGATGGTGCCCTGGCGGCGATTGACCAGTTTGGTGATCTCATCAAATGGCCGCAGAAGTCTGCATGCATTGCACATGAGCAGCCACGGACTCCCCAGAACCTGTCCTGCTGCAGAGTTTGTGCAGCTAGCCGTTAACAGCACGTTGCTGCTGGAGCAGCCTATCAAGCATATACAACGTGGAGTTCCAGAGCCTCGGGCTGTCACAAATCAGATGTCTGACGGGCAAGAGGTGTCGCCGCTGAACGTCCGCGAGGCGAGCCATGGCCGTGTAAGATCTTCTAAAATGGCCAGAGATTTTCCTGCCCTGCCGCAAGACATCCTGGACCCCGAGGTATTTGGCAACGAATCGCTGCACGACTAAGTTCAGGACGTGTGCCATGCCCGGCACGTGTGTCATTTTGCCCTGTTTCAGCGCGCTCAGCAGATTGGCACCGTTGTTGCACACCACTTTACCAACTGTCAAATTGAGTGGTGTTAGCCACTGATCGGCCTGTGATCGCAGAACTGAAAGCAGTTCAGGACCCGTGTGGCTCTTGGCTTCCAGGCACAACAGCCGCAGCACAGCATGGCAACATCTCACCTGGCACGTCAAATAGGTTCTGGGAAGCTTGGGGGGGTGCAGCAGTGGAAAAGGAGGCCACACATTTTCTAAAGGCCTCCGAGTCCACCAGTTTATATGGCAGTAGTTGGCGGGCTAGCAGTTCCGACAAGCCATTGGTCAGTCGTTGGGAAAGAGGGTTATCCGGCATCATCAACTTTTTACGCCCGAACATTTGGGCCACGGAAGCCTGCCTTCTGCCAGATGAACGCGACGACGGCACAGTGAAAGGTGGAGTGGAGGACAAATGGGAGGAGAAGGAGAAGAGGCAGGACGTGGAGCGCCGGAGTATGGCTTTGTGGGTTCTGACGGCGTTGCTCCCACTGGGCTCGGTGATGGGAGGCCAGGTGCCTTATTAAGGTGGTCATCACTAGGTGAGTGTTGGGCTTACCGCGACTTATGCGTTGACAGCACAGGCTGCAGATGGCAACACTATTGTCAGCAGCTGACACGTTAAAAAAAAAGGCCACACTGGGAGCCATGTGCCGGCGTCCTGGGAGCGAAAGATGTGACCATGCATGGTGGATGGCTCGCTTCCGATACATTTGCAGTCTGCTTTTGCCTCCTGTGCACTGCGAGTTCTGTGAGTTCTGCCTGCTTCTCCTCCTTCTCCTCCCTATCTGCTGCTCCGTCTCTCCCTCTGAACTCCCCTCCTCCTCCTCTCCTGTGGGCACCCACATGACATCCATCGACATGTCATCATCGTCACCTTCACCACCACTGACATTAGAGATCTCGGAGTAGGCAGCAACAGCGGGGACCACCCTCCTTGGGCTGATCTGGGTACTGTCATCAGACCACTGGGTGCACACAGCAGAGAGTGAGGAGGATGCAGATACAGAGGATGAGGAGGGTGCAGAAGCGGAAGGCTGAGTGAGCCACTCAACTAACTCTGGTGCGTTCTTTGACGTAATCGCACGCACCTTCTCCAACTTCCCACTTAGGCTCCGGCCTGGTGCACCTGCCCGACCCCTAAAATTACCCTGTGCCAAAGTCCCTAGAGAAGAGCAGTATTAGTGGAAGCAGGTATATCGCAGGCCTCAATCAGTATTTGGTGGAAGCTGGTATATCAAACCCCTTAATCAGTATTTTGTGGAAGCAGGTATATCGCAACCCTCAATCTGTATTTTGTGGAAGCAAGTATATCAAACCCCTTATTCAGTATTTTGTGGAAGCAGGTATATCGCACCCCTCAATCAGTATTTTGTGGAAGCAGATATATCTAACCCCTTAATCAGTATTTTGTGGAAGCAGGTGTATCGCAGGCCTCAATCATTATTTGGTGGAAGAAGGTATATCAATCCACTTAATCAGTATTTTGTGGAAGCAGGTATATAGAACCCCTTAATCAATATTTGGTGGAAGCAGGCATATTGCACCCCTCAATCAGTATTTTGTGGAAGCAGGTATATTAAACCCCTTAATCAGTATTTTGTGGAAGCAGGTATATCACACACCTCAATCAGTATTTTGTGGAAGCAGGTATATAGAACCCCTTAATCAATATTTTGTGGAAGCAGGTATATCGCACCCCTCAATCTGTATTTTGTGGAAGCAGGTATATAAAACCCCTTAACCAGTATTTTTCGGAAGCAGGTATATCGCAGGCCTCAATCAATATTTGGTGGAAGCAGTTATATCAAATCCCTTAATCAGTATTTTGTGGAAGCAGGTGTATCACAGGCCTCAATCAATATTTGGTGGAAGAAGGTATATCAATTCCCGTAATCAGTATTTTGTGGAAGCAGGTATATAGAACCCCTAATCAATATTTTGTGGAAGCAGGTATATTGCAACCCTCAATCTGTATTTTATGGAAGCAGGTATATCAAACCCCGTATTCAGTATTTTGTGGAAGCAGGTATATCGCACCCCTCAATCAGTATTTTGTGGAAGCAGGTATATAGAACCCCTTAATCAATATTTGGTGGAAGCAGGTATATCGCACCCCTCAATCAGTATTTTGTGGAAGCAGGTATATTGCAGGCCTCAATCAATATTTGGTGGATGCAGGTATATTAAACCCCTTAATCAGTATTTTTGTGTATTGCACCCCTCAATCAGTTTTTTGGGGGCAACAGGTATATCTCACCCATTGCAAATAATTGTTCAAATAGCGCTTGTCCCTCTATATAGCTGCGGTATCGCACACAACTGCTGCACAATACAAAGGCACTATAATATACTTTCTATGTTAGAAAGTATATTATAAGTATATCACACCCCTCAGTATATCACACCTATCGATAGCACACCTATACCAGTCCTTAAAAGAACTTTAGTGGCCCTATTAGCTAGAGTTTGGTGTCCCTAACAGTCTGTCCCTGCTCCACAAAGCAATCTCTCCCTACACTGGCAAAACACAGAAAGTAAAATGGCTGCCAGATCGGGTTCTGTTATAGGGTGGGGGGGTGTCCATGTACTGAAACATCTCAATTGGCTGTCCTGTCCCACCTGATGTGTCTGTCATGGGTTAAAGTTTGGCGCAATGCAAAAGAATATGGCGCCGGCAGACATCGCCATATGTTTGCATGTTCGTCGAATCGCGAACGCGCAAAGTTTGCCAAGAAACGACCACCGGGCGAACTGCAAGGCCATCTCTAATGAGAACCAGGCCATAATGCATGACAAACACAGCAACTGGACTCATTATTATATGTGTATCATGGCAGGCAAAGCCCTCTGGATGTCATATTTCATTCTCCCTTAATGTAAAAAAAAAATCAAGCATAAGAAATTGTTGTGCAATGTTAAAAAACACAATAAACAATAAGATAAATGAGACGTACCCAAGCCTGTGAGGACCTGTACATAAACAGTAAACCCATGCATGTAGCGCCCATCTGCTAGTTAGTCAAAATATTTGTCTGACAGTATATGTTAAGCTTACTGGTCTGTAGTTGTACACAGCAGACACCCAGTGGCAAAGGACTTGTATTTTGTATTGTATGACTGCATAATTCCCTGTTATTTCCTGTGTACCAGGCCTGCTAGGGGTGTAGTTTCTCCTCCGGAGCTGAGGAGGGAGCTAGGGAACCCCCTGGTAGATATAGTTAGGCCCAGACAGGAAGTAGGAGTTGAGTCTAGCCCAGGAGGCTAAGCAAGTTCAGTCTAGCCTGCCTGAAGTCCTGAGTAAGTGAAGCTCAGAGGTTAATCCAGGAGAGGAGTTTCCTCCGGAGTTATCCTGCACCCTGCAGAGTCCAGAGCAGTGCTGATCCTATCCAGTCAAGTGGAAAGCTGAGAGGCAGAAGTTTATTGTTAGCAAGAGAATTTATGCCAGAGGAGGTTTCCCTACCCAAGGATAAAGCCAGCTATTAGGCATATGGGCCTTGGAGAATGCCAGACAGGATCTTCAGAAAGTACAGCCTGATCTGTGAGTTTTAATTCCCTCTGAGTCACCTTGCTAGGATTCTACCTGCCACCTATGTAAAGCCTGCTTGTTGCTAATATTCTTCATATGGAACTGTTGCGAGTTTGTACATAGTTTGAACTGTTCAGTAAAGAAGAATTCTAGTTCACTGCAATCGTGTGTACCTCCATTATTCCTCTTAACAATCGGTGTGCCACCGTTACAGGCACTGGCGTCATGAACTATAAGAGATCTTGCCACAGGCATGCTAAACCTTCAACACCCAGGGCACCTCACCTATCACCCGGCCTGGTCCCTATATCTAGAGAGTGCCCCAGAGAATCTACGTGCCAGCCTCTTCATCACTGACTGTACGCCTGCCCAGGGTATACTACAAACTGTGGGTACTAAGAGCAACTCTCGGTCTGTCTACTGACCCCCGTGACCTCACACTCGCTCACCCTGAAGGACTGGCGTACTGCACATGGTCAATTGTGACCATGCCATCTGAGGCCTTGACAGAAATGTGATTCTCCCATAGACTGCAATGGTAAATCTCAGCAGTCTATGGGAGAAGTAATCAGACAATCACAAGTTAAAGTCCCCTAGGACTTGGAATTCCAAATGGCAATTGTGAGCCGGACCTTCTCATCCAACATTAGAAATGCTCTTTTGGGCCGAACAAATGCAAACTCCCAAAGGTATACTCCAAAATCTTGTGGAAAGCCTTTCTGAAGAGAAACCAGAACAAGCTCATATACGTAGGTGTGGTGCACAGGAATTCTACAGGCTCTGATCTTGGTTATTTGTAATTTATGTACTTGTTTTTTTAGATTAGTTCTCTTTCATTGGCCACCTGCCTTATATTTTGCTTTTTTGCCAGTTGTATTATCTCTGTACAGATTTATTTTCTATACTCTGAATCATTTATCAATGGATGGACAGTTATGATTCATCTCCCTTACAGGAGCTGCAGATACCTCCAGAGGTGACCACAAATAACACGATCCTCTTTTGATCGTAGAGCATGAAGTGGTAGTTATATGACAGCAACATTGCTCACTCATTGTGGTACTGATGCTTCTGTTAGCAGCACAGCACAGTGAAGGCAATATTAACAAGCACTGGAAGCAACAAAGTACCAGATGAGATTGTACGATGATCCCCTGGCCATCTGTAGCAGAAACGTCTGTGCCATGGCTGTTGCTCCTACTGTGGATACTAGCTTCTAAAGGGGAACTAAAGCCCGAATCCAAATCCAAACACACACACACATAAAAAAACAACCTACAAAACGTAACATAATCTCCTTATGTGTCTCTGCAGACCATGAAAAATACAATAGAAAAGCAGTGCATTGTTCTCTCAGGCTGCAGCCCTGTCTTTTCCCCCACACCCACTGCTATGGTAGTGCACGTGAGGCAGGAATTTTTTTAAGAGGGGGCTGGGAGAGTACCCATTTTGGAATCTCCTAGTTATTAATAAAACAAATATTGTAGGTTATACCCATGTGGAACTGTAACAGACTACAGTATACTAAATCTACCAAGATAAATTCTACTTCCCATTACTAAATAGTGCCATAGCTAGGCAGATTTGCAGGTTCCTAGGAAAGCTGGGTCACCGCCAAGTGAAAGTCTAAGAATACTAACTCTACCAAGAAAAATCACCCTCCTCACTCCTAAATAGTCCCACAGCTAGGCAAATTTGCTATTCAGGTTCCTGGGAAAGCTGAGTTAAAACCATGTGAAACTGTAATAGACTACAGAATACTAAATCTGCCAAGATAAATCCCCCTCCCACTAAAATGTATACAAACATAACTTAGACAACGATTTGTAACGACATACTGTAGTGGTAATTATTCAAGCATGTTAGGCATGTGAGACATCAGTGGCAATTACATGGAGAGGCATATAAGAGGAGATAACTACAATTCCCAGCATGTACAGATTGTTATTATTGGACATCAGTGGACATTATAGGGAGAGGGCTTTAAAAGTAGAGAACTACAACTCCCAGCATAGGGAATCAGTGGATATTAAACTGCCCCTTCCCTGATTCTCAATGATATTATGTTATTTAATTAATACAGGGCATACATGGAGAACGTTTGGAAGCCTATAGCTATCTATCTATCTATCTATCCATCCAAGTTTCTAGTCAAGCATTTAGTATTTATTATGGTTCCACCTCCTCCCACCAGTCCTTTCCCTGTGAACCTTATTGGGTCCCAGTTAGTCATCTTCTAACCACCTCTCATTAGACATCAACCAGGAGCCACCTCCCATCACCACTGCACTCAAACCCAAATCCATATTTTATCTGGTTCATCATAAAGGGAACCAAATAGAAAGAGCAACATTTTCTGTATTAGCATCGGCTGAATTTCATGCCATTAATTCCAAACATATCAAATCTGAAAATGTATCCTTTTCAGTAAGATAGGCACTTAAAGAGGTTTCCTGACACTCTAACTGATGATCTATCTAGAATATAGAGTATCTGATTGGTGGGGATCCGAGAACCCCTGACAATCAGCTGTTTGATACTGAAAAGGGTGGGGCCTACGTGTAGACCCATACCCTCCGTGAAGGCACTTTGTCGGCGTAACTGAACGACCAGGCGAATAAGGATGTGAACTTCTGTTTATTCAAGGATGACAATGCGTTTCGGAGCATATATATATATATATATATATAAGCATTTTATAACATGAAGTACTTTACACTGTTAAAATGAAAATGGGACAGAGACCAGGAAAAATATTAATAATAATAAAATTAAAAAATTTGGGGAACAGGCAAACGATATAACGCCATAGCGGTGACGGCAAGAAGAGTCCACATATAAATATGGATGATGTAGAATAAATACATGATCAGAAACATTAAAATAATTATTTGTGCTGCATTAATATATATATCTCATAAATGTATAAAACATATTTCAATAAATAAGTAAATCTTGCTAAGATATAAGCAAATTCATTAATGAATAAATATTTCAATCAATCAATGATTATTGATCTGTGTTTATTAGTTGGGGGACAGATTGGGGACAGATTGTCAAATGGATATAGTATATCAATCTCTATATGTACACATTGATGGGTAACAGGGGCGTTGCTAGGTTAAAACTTTCGGGGCCTGGGCCCCTGATGTTTTGTCCCAGGCCCCGAATGTACTGCCTGCCAGATAGATACAGCTGATTCAATTGAATCTAATGCCCTGCAAAAGATGAAGGACCTGTGATGACATCACAGGTCATGTGACCAGTTCTATATGCAGTAGCTGAAAAGGATCTGCAATGATGCAGTGCAGGAGAGGACGGCTCAGCAGTGAAGAGAAGTAATGGGAAGAAGCTGAGGTGAGGTCTCCTACAGGAGGAATGGTAAGTGAAGGGGTAGATTACTCAGTGTGAGAGACAGATCAATGTTGGGAGTTGTAGTTATTTAATTGGGATGTATGTTAGGCTGAAGGGAGGGACATTATTTACATGGGACTGAAAGTTGAGGGGGTGATGTTATTTACATGGGAATGCATGTTGGAGGTGGCTGGGGCCGAGTGATGTTATTTACATGAGACTATATGTTGAAGGTGGTTGTGGGAGGGAGTGATATTATTTACATGGGACTGAATGTTGAGGGGTAATGGTATTTACATGGGACTGCATGTTGGAGGTGGCTGGGGAGGGGTGACTTTATTTACATGGGACTGTATGTTGAAGGTGTCCAGGGGGGAGTTATGTTATTTACATGGGACTGAATATTGAGGAGGTGATATTTACATGGGACTGTATGTTGAAGGTGGCTGGGGAGGGGGTGATGTTCTTTACATGGGACTGTATGTTGAAGGCGGCTGGGGAGGGGTGATGTTATTTATGTGGGACTGTATATTGGAGGGAGCAGGAGAGATGGTGTGATGTTATTTACATGTGACTGTATTTTTTAGGGGGCTGTAGATAGAGAGGGATGTTATTTACATGGGACTGTATATTGGAGGGGGCTGGAGAGATGTGTGATGGTATTTACATGGGACTGTATGGCAGAGGGAGGGAAATAATGTTATTTACATGGGACTGTATGGTGGAGGGCCTGAGGAATTATAATTTCTGAGGACACTAAACAGAGGAATATAACTACAGGAGGCACTGCAGGGAGCATTATAAATACTGGGAGCTCTTCAGGGCGAGCATTATAACAGTAGGCGGGGATATAAATACTGGAGGCACTGTAGTACCATTATAACAGTAGGGGGCGATATATGTAAATACTGGGACACTTCAGGGTGAGCATTGTAACAGTAGGGGGCATTATAAATACTGGGGGCACTGTGGGGGGCATTTTAAATCCAGGGGACATTAGGCGTTCTTATTACTACTGGGGCCTCTATAGGAGGAACTTATAGATAAGCATTATTTCTACTAACAGCATTATGGGAGGCCTTATTACTACTGAGAGGTCTGTAGAGATCTTTATTACTACTGGGGGAATAATATGGGGCCTTATTACCACTGAGGGATCTGTAGAGAGCTTTATTACCACTGGGGGAACAATAGGGGGGCCTTATTTCTACTGGGGGCTTTGTAAGGGCATTATTAATACTAGAGGGCTCTTCTACTAATGGAGGTACTCTTATAGAGCATTATCACTGTTGGGGGCACTGTAGGGGGCAGTATTTCTAATGAGGGCATTCTATAAGGGAATTACAATTGGTAGGACTATGAGGAACACTAATATTATGGGGAAGATTATCTGTATGGCACTCATTTTCGTTCAGGATAGTATTTGGGGGTATTGGGGGGCACAGAAAGCAGCAGGATAACACTGTTGGGACTCCAGGTTGGGGGATGATGATGGAAAAGCGAGGAAGCTAAGATGTCTGTGTGTTACACTCTGCAGAGACGGGGTGGCTGAGAGAAGTTGTCCGGACCGAATGGAGAAGATGATGACAGAGAAGATCTACATCAGAGGAGACGTCACCTGGGAGGCTTTGGATGTGAAAGGTACGTGCTGCTGTATAGCTCTATAGCAAGTACAGTAAAATGTCTTCAGTGCTAGTGTTTGGGAGGAGCGGAGGGGGCGGTCGGTCAACTTGGGCCATATACATTGGAGCTTGGGCCCCGGATCTTTTGAGACCCTAGCAACGCCTCTGATGGGTAAGTATATATAGGACATGCTCTGACACTCAGACAAATGAGTAAGAAAGACCCAGGGGGCGCTGGTGTCAATGGTAATCATGTGTGGAGTAAAGGAGAAGGATTAGACAGGAGAATGAGCGTTTGATGAATAGGATGTATGTTGGTAGGGGAAGGAGAGGATGACCATAGGAAAGGTGAAATGGTAAGTGTGAATAGACTCAATACTGTGACTTAAACCAACACTGTAGTGCAGCAGATCGCAAAACGGAAGAAAGGAGAGGCGGTGTGAGAGGAAGATGCCAACTGCTTGCAGTGACCAGGGGACCAGAGGCTGAGGATGAAGGTGCCCAGGGGAACGCTAGCAAAAAATGATAACGGGGGAGACAGGAGCGGCGATGAGGTGAGGATGAGATGCGCGCTGGATAAGAGGAAGATGCCGGCTGCTTGCAGTGACCGGGGTACCGGAAGCTGGGGATAACGGTACATCTCTTTTTTCCTGAGGTATTGAAAATGGCTGGAACAAGTGCTTGGTATGTGTTCTATGGGTGTTATAAAAAACTGAGTGGGATCTTTATTATGGTATTGTAGAAAGTGTCTGGAGACTCCATGCTTCGTGTAGCCGTTTGTAATGTTCCACTGGTGTTTATTGTTCCTTTCTCTCAAGCTGAATGCGGCCTATGTATTGGAGTCCGCAGGTTCACTCTAGGAGATAGATGACGTATGAGGAGGAACAGTTCAGGAATGTCTTGATGTCAAAATGTTCACCTGTGACATTACTACTGAAATTGAACTTCCGTGATGATATATTTAGGCAACATTTACATAAGGCTACTTTCACACTTGCGTTCAGAGCGCATCCATCTGGTGTCTGCACAGACGGATCCGCTCCTATAATGCAAACGTTGGGATCCGTTCAGTACGGATCCGTCTGCATTATAGTTCAGAAAAAATTCTAAGTGTGAAAGTTAGTCAGATGGATCCGTCCAGACTTTACATTCAAAGTCAATGGGGGACGGATCCGTTTGAAATTGCACCATATTGTGTCAACTTCAAACGGATCCGTCCCCATTGACTTACATTGTAAGCCTGGACGGATCCGCTTGGCTCCGCACGGCCAGGCGGACACCCGAACGCTGCAAGCTACGTTCGGATGTCTGCCTGCTGAGCGGAACGGAGGCCAAGCGGAGCCATCCTGATGCATTCTGAGCGGATCCGCATCCACTCAGAATGCATTGGGGCTCTACGGATCCGTTCGGGGCCGCTTGTGAGAGCCTTCAAACGGAACTCACAAGCGGAACCCCGAACGCTAATGTGAAAGTAACCTAATCGATGGCCACATTTATAACTGCCATGAAGGTTAGGAAAAAACGTTGTTGATGGAGTGTTTTTCTTTTTCATCTTGCGCAGTTGGCTGGGGGCAAGAAGGTTCTTAAGTGTTTGGGCCCTTCTGAACGTAAGTTGTGGCCTGGGTTTAATATGATCCTTCAAGAATGGATCTACCAGCAGGATCGGCCAATGTTTGGTAAAGATATCCCATAAGATTTTCTGGTTAGTATTGTAAGTAGTAATAAATGTGGACTTTGGGGGCCCCTTGTCCCTTTCGTTTTGATACTAGGCACTCCTGTCTGGTATATTTTTTTGATCTTTCCAACGCTGTCTCAACAATGTTATTGGGGTAACCTTTATTAAGGAACTGGAGAGTGAGGATATGGCTCTGGGTTATGAAATCCTTATCATTGGTGCAATTTCTTAGAATGCGTTTAAACTGACTGAACGGTATATTATTTCTCCACTTTTTGTGATGTGAGCTCTTGTAGTCCAGGTCCAGGTAACTGTTTCCATCAACTTTCTTGAAAAATGTTTTAGTTTCAATGGATTCTTCTTTAAAGAAGAGTACGAGGTCTAGGTATTCGATTCAAGTGTTGGAGTAATTTGCTGTAAAAGAAAGGCTGAAGGTATTGTTGTCGAGATGTCTGGTAAAGTAGGCTGCCTCATCGATGTTCCCGTTCCATATAATTAGCAAGTCATCTATATACTGCATATAGAAGACGATATTTTCCGATGTTCGCCATAGATGTATTGTTCCTCAAACTGTCCCATATACAAATTGGCGAAACTGGGCGCGAAACGTGAAGTGAAGACGTTATGGTTCAATATAAAGTTTATTGCTTCTAGTACAAATGTGCTTTGTGCGGTTGGCATGGTGTTGTCAGTTGAGAGGTAGTGACGGATTGCTTCTATTCCTGCAGTGTGTGGGATATTGGAATAGAGCTCTGAAACGTCTAGGGTAACCCAACTGTATGAATCTTGCCATTTAACTTATTTCAGTGACGAGATGTCACGAGGGTATCAAGAGCCACGTCTGACTCCGTTATACCCGGGGTCAGGAAGTCGCAGCGGGTGGCTGCGCGCTCTATATCTAAAGATCATGGTGTTTCTTAGTTATTGTTTTCTGTGTTTGCCTTGCTATCCTTTTTGTCTCTCTCAGGGATCCGTAGCTTCTCCTCCTCAGCTGTTTCGTGTCTGCCACTCCCTACCTCCTTATATTCTCCCCTCACACTTTTCTAGTTGCCAGTTATAGAGCTTCCTGCCTGGACATCTATACTGACCCACTGGAGTGGTTAATCCTGGTTGTTGTTCCTGTGTGCTACCCTCCGGATCCCTGTTTGGCTTATTGTTGTCTCCTGTTGTCGCCCACCTGGGAATATATGTTGAGTCTGTGTTGTCTGTCCTCCCCTTGGTGTTTTCCCTTAGAGTTAGTGGTGCGGACTAGTGTTCCCATCGCCCTGTTCACTACCTAGGGCTCAGCTCAGGGAAAGCCAGGGCTTTAGGCACGTGATCGGCGTACGGGTGAGGAACCCGTCTAGGGACGTCAGGGCAGCTAGGTGCCAGCCGCCAGGTGAGTCAGGGGTCACCATCTTCCCTCTCACTTGGGCAGGGCCTTCCTCGTTCCCTCCCTCTGTGTCACGTATGTGATAGCCACGCCGACCGTGATATTATAACTGGCCCTTACTTTTTGAGAAAAAATAAATAAAAAATTTTTTTTTTTAATTTTTTGTTTGTTGTTTTTTTTTTCTCTCTCTCTACTTAGAATCCAATATGGATCCTATTGATGCCTTGGCAGAACAGCTTCAAAGCCTGTCTTTGGAGGTGGCAGGATTGAAGGCGTCTGTTCTCCAACAACAGCAGCAAATGCAGCAGACCGCACCCCCAGCGGTTGCTATGGGTAACCAGGTTGTCACTGAACCCAAGGTTGCTCTTCCCGACAGATTTTCTGGGGGAATGGACAAATTTGCAACGTTCCGTGAGGCCTGCAAATTATATTTTAAGTTGCGCCCTTACTCTTCAGGTCATGAAGAACAGCGGGTTGGGATTGTCATTTCCCTGCTTCAGGGGGATCCGCAATCCTGGGCGTTCTCGTTACCCCCTGGTTCTCAGGCTCTTCGGTCAGTGGAGGGATTTTTTGGGGCTTTGGGTCTCATATATGATGACCCTGACCGAGTCGCCCTGGCTGAGTCGAAGTTACGGAGACTCCTACAGGGAGATCGGTCAGCAGAGGAATATTGCTCAGAGTTCCGTAGGTGGGCTACGGATACTCAGTGGAACGACCCGGCTCTCAGGAGTCAGTTCTGCTCTGGGTTATCTGAAAGGGTTAAGGATGCACTGGCGCTGTATGAGACCCCCCTTTCCCTTGATGCTGTTATGTCCCTCTCTATCAGAATAGATAGACGTCTTAGGGAGAGATCGAAAATTCCGGAGCAATTGGTTACCTCTCCCAAGCAACAGTCAGCCTGTACTGACTTAGATGAGCCTATGCAGCTAGGCGGAACTTCTCGTCAGGTCCGTCCTCCCGAGATTCGCCGTAGGGGGGGGGCTTGTTTTTTCTGTGGGGGGAGGGGTCATTTCATTAATGTCTGTCCCTCCTTTCTCAAAAACAAAAGACCGTCGGAAAACTACTAACCCCGGGCTGTGCGGAGGATGTCAGCCGGGGGGTATACGTTTCCTCCATACGAACATCTCAATTTGTGTTACCAGCGGTCATTGTTTTTGGTGTTAAGACAGAGTCTATTTCTGTTTTTCTAGACAGTGGAGCAGGGGTAAACTTGATTGATGCCCATTTTGCCCGCACTATGGGTTTGTCTCTCTGTACGCTGCAGAGACCTATTCCCGTATTCGCTATAGATTCTGCTCCTCTGTCTCAGAGAAACCTCACCCACATTGTTCGTAATTTACACCTTCGGGTAGGGGACCACCATAATGAGTGTCTTTTATGTTACGTTCTGGAGGGCCTTCCCTCTCCGGTGGTATTGGGTCTTCCCTGGTTGGTAGCGCACAATCCAGTGGTGGATTGGCAGGCCAGGGAGATATTGGAGTGGAGTGAGCATTGCAGAGAGAATTGCTTAAATAACAATTGCTTAATCGCCTCCATAGCTTCCCTACCTACATTTATTTCGGACTTTGAGGACGTTTTTTCTGAAAGGGGTTTCAGAAACTACCACCTCATCGTCCTTATGATTGCCCGGTTAACCTGATTCCCGGGGCAAAATTACCCAAGTCCAGGTTGTATAATCTTTCGGGTCCCGAGAGACAAGCCATGAAAGATTATATCTCCGAGAGTCTGGCTAAGGGACACATCAGACCCTCTTCTTCACCCGTGGCTGCAGGGTTTTTCTTTGTTAAAAAAAAAGATGGCGGCCTGCGTCCTTGCTTAGATTTCCGTGAGTTAAACCAGATAACCATCCGTGACCCATACCCTCTTCCTCTCATTCCTGACCTTTTTAATCAGATTGCGGGTGCTAAGTGGTTCTCCAAACTTGATCTTAGGGGGGCCTACAATCTGATTCGTATCAGGGAAGGGGATGAGTGGAAGACAGCTTTTAACACCCCTGAGGGGCATTATGAAAATCTTGTTATGCCTTTTGGTCTGACCAATGCCCCTGCTGTCTTCCAACATTTCGTTAATGATATTTTTAGTCATCTCATCGGCAGGTTTGTAGTAATATACCTAGATGATATCTTAATTTATTCGGCTGATCTGAAAACACATGAGGTGCATGTCAGGCAAGTACTGCAGGTCCTACGGACGAATAAATTATATGCGAAAATTGAAAAATGTGTCTTCGCTGTTCAGGAATTACAGTTCCTGGGATATCTATTATCTGCTTCAGGTTTCCGCATGGATCCTGGGAAGGTCCAGGCAATTTTAGATTGGGATCTTCCTGAGAACCTTAAAGCCCTACAACGGTTTTTGGGTTTCGCTAATTTCTATAGAAAGTTCATTAAAAATTATTCAGTGATCGTTAAACCCCTTACCGACATGACTAGGAAGGGGACGGATTTTTCCAAATGGTCTGACGCCGCTAAAGATGCATTTTCCTCTCTAAAGGAGAGGTTTACCTCGGCACCTGTTCTAATTCAACCTGATGTCTCCCAGCCTTTTATTGTCGAGGTAGATGCGTCAGAGGTGGGAGTGGGAGCTGTATTGTCTCAGGGTCCGTCTCCTGGCAAATGGCGTCCTTGCGCTTTCTTTTCCAAAAAATTATCTTCTGCAGAGAAGAATTATGATATTGGAAATAGGGAACTGTTGGCGATTAAACTGACGCTTGAAGAGTGGCGTCACTTCTTAGAGGGAGCAATCCACCCCGTCACGGTGATTACGGATCACAAGAACCTTCTGTACCTAGAATCGGCTAAACGTCTCACCCCTAGACAAGCTGGGTGGTCGCTATTCTTTACCAGATTTAACTTTGTAATCACCTATCGTCCTGGGGCAAAAAATACCAAGGCAGACGCATTATCTCGTAGTTTCCCTGGAGGGGGTAATGTTTGTGATCCGGTACCTATTTTACAAAGAGGAGTGGTTGTCTCTGCTGTACACTCTGTTCTAGAGGGAAAGGTGTTAGAGGCTCAGGGGGACGCCCCGGCCTCTTGCCCCTCAGAGAAATTGTTTGTACCGTTAAACCTGCGTCTTGAATTATTAAAAGAACATCATAATTCGGCACTTGCTGGACACCCGGGTAGTAAAGCAACCTTGGAGCTTTTATCTCGTCGTTTTTGGTGGACAAGGTTGCGTCAGGATGTAATGGATTTCGTGTCTACTTGTTCTACTTGTGCACGCGCGAAAGTCTCTCATACACGTCCAGCAGGGTCTTTATTGCCACTTTTTATCCCCAATAGGCCATGGACACATCTGTCTATGGATTTCATCACTGACTTACCGTTGTCGGCGGGTAAAACAGTTATCTTGGTAGTAGTAGACAGGTTTAGCAAAATGGTACACTTTATTGCGCTACCCGCACTTCCTAATGCTAAAACTCTCGCTCAGGTGTTTATCAGTGAAATCGTGAAGCTTCACGGGGTCCCTTCCGATGTGGTTTCGGATCGGGGAACCCAGTTTATTTCTAAGTTTTGGAAAGCTTTTTGTTCCCGTTTGGGGGTTCACTTGTCCTTTTCCTCAGCTTTCCATCCTCAGTCGAATGGACAGACTGAGCGTACCAACCAAAACCTAGAAACATATTTAAGGTGTTTTGTGTCTGAAAACCAAGAGTTGTGGTCATCATACTTACCGTTAGCTGAGTTTGCCATAAATAATCATTATCAGGAGTCCACTGGCAAGTCACCATTCCTTGGTGCATACGGTTTTCATCCCCAATTTTGTACTTTCAAAGAGGGGGGGTCTTCTGGGGTTCCCGAAGAGGAAAGGTTTTCTTCATCTCTTTCATCGGTATGGCAGAAGGTGCAAGTTAACTTGAAAAAGATGAGTGGTATATATAAATGCATGGCCGATAAGAAACGGTCGCCAGGTCCGGACCTAAGAGTGAATGACTATGTGTGGTTGTCTACTAGGAATATTAAGTTGAAGGTTCCTTCTTGGAAACTGGGTCCTAGGTTCATTGGTCCCTATAAAATAGTAGCCGTCATTAACCCTGTGGCTTTTCACCTGGAGCTACCTCAGACTTTTAAGATCAATAACGTCTTCCATAAATCGTTACTCAAGAAGTATGTTCCACCTCTAGAACCATCGCCGCTGCCACCTCCTCCTGTTATTGTGGATGGTAATCTGGAGTTTCAAATAGCCAGAATTGTTGATTCTCGTCGGGTCCGCCGCTCTCTTCAGTATCTTGTGCATTGGAGGGGTTACGGTCCCGAGGAAAGAATGTGGGTTCCAGCGTCAGAGGTAAACGCCAACAGGTTAATTCAGACTTTCCATGCCTCTCATCCGGAGAGACCTGGTCCTGAGTGTCCGGAGGCCCCTCGTGAAAGGGGGGGTACTGTCACGAGGGTATCAAGAGCCACGTCTGACTCCGTTATACCCGGGGTCAGGAAGTCGCAGCGGGTGGCTGCGCGCTCTATATCTAAAGATCATGGTGTTTCTTAGTTATTGTTTTCTGTGTTTGCCTTGCTATCCTTTTTGTCTCTCTCAGGGATCCGTAGCTTCTCCTCCTCAGCTGTTTTGTGTCTGCCACTCCCTACCTCCTTATATTCTCCCCTCACACTTTTCTAGTTGCCAGTTATAGAGCTTCCTGCCTGGACATCTATACTGACCCACTGGAGTGGTTAATCCTGGTTGTTGTTCCTGTGTGCTACCCTCCGGATCCCTGTTTGGCTTATTGTTGTCTCCTGTTGTCGCCCACCTGGGAATATATGTTGAGTCTGTGTTGTCTGTCCTCCCCTTGGTGTTTTCCCTTAGAGTTAGTGGTGCGGACTAGTGTTCCCATCGCCCTGTTCACTACCTAGGGCTCAGCTCAGGGAAAGCCAGGGCTTTAGGCACGTGATCGGCGTACGGGTGAGGAACCCGTCTAGGGACGTCAGGGCAGCCAGGTGCCAGCCGCCAGGTGAGTCAGGGGTCACCATCTTCCCTCTCACTTGGGCAGGGCCTTCCTCGTTCCCTCCCTCTGTGTCACGTATGTGATAGCCACGCCGACCGTGATACGAGATGAGGCTTGATGAGTCTTTCAGATATGATGGTAGTTTAATAACGTATTTCTGCAGCAGGATATCCACATAGTGGGACAAATTGCATGTGAGCAATGAGATCCCGGAGATAATTGGTCTTCCTGGAGGGTTATGAAGGGCTTTATGTATTTTGGGTAGATGGTAAAATAGTAACAGATTTGGATGGTCCACGGTGATATAATCTTACTCTTTTTTCGTTAGAAAGTTTTTCTCATCAGCCTCCTTTCGTAAGGCTAATATTTCTTTCGAGTAGTCTTTCAATGGGTTTTCTGTTAAAATTTGATAATATTCTTCGTCCTTTAAAATTCTATAGGCTTCTGTCATGTATTCCGTTCTATATTGAATGACGATTCCTCCACCTCTATCGGCATTTCTAATTACTATTGATTTATCCAGCATTAAATCCTTTAAGGCCTCTTTTTCGGATGTGCTAAGGTTGTTCGGAATCTTTAAACCTTTATTTATATTTCTCAAATCTTTTACAACTAGAGAAAAAAATGTCTCTATATGATTGCCTATATGGTGGGTGGGGTTAAATGTGGACTTCGGTTTTAAACCTGTGTTATTTTCTTCTGGTAAATCGGCTGGTTCAGTTGCGGAAACTTCAGTTACGGTTGTGGAGCATCCAGTCTTGGTTTCTGTTCTCAGGGCCTTAATCTCAAAGTGTCTATAGAGTGTAATTTTACGGATAAAACTATTGAGATCAACGAATAATTCAAATTCGTTAAATTTGCCTGTGGGGTAGTACGAGAGGCCTTTTTGTAGGAGGCTGGTCTCCGCCTTGTTAAGTGCATGCGTGGAGAGATTAAAGATTCTAATTAGAGAACTGTCATGCCCAATGACAGAGTGGAGAAGTGACAGCAGCATGAGAAGACCAAAGAGTAGTGATGTGGCAGCAGCATTAGGAGACCACAGAGTGGCCCAGTGACAGAGTGAGGAGGTGGCAGCAGTATGAGGAGACCACAGAGTGGCCCAGTGACAGAGTGAGGAGGTAGCAGCAGCATGAGGAGACCAGTGAGTGGCCCAGTGACAGAGTGAGGAGGTGGCAGCAGCATAAGGAGACCACAGAGTGGTCCAGTGCCATAGTGTTGAGTTAGCAGCAGCATGAGGAGACCACAGAGTGGCCCAGTGACAGAGTGGGGAGGTGGCAGCAACATAAGGAGACCACAGAGTGTTGAGGTGGCAGCAGCATGAGGAGACCACAGAGCGTTGAGGTGGCAGCAGCATGAGGAGACCACAGAGTGGTGAGGTGGCAGCAGCATGAGGAGACCACATGTGTAGTGATGGACGAACATTGGTCGGTACAGTTCGCGAACGTGAGCGCGCAAAAGCGATCAAATGTTCGCGAACCGCAAGTTTGCGGCGGGCCCCATTCACTTTAATGGCAGGCGAACCTGAAAAATCTTCAACTCATATTTGCAGCCACCAAATACTTAGTAGAAGTGCACAAATAGTCCCACAACATGGACAGTGACATACTAGAGGGAGATCAATGACAAAATTTCCAACAAAAAATATGTGTCTTAATCAGGGTACATTTTTATGCGTCTTAAAGGAAAATTCTCTTAAATGTGCCCTGTTGGAGCCTAAAAAAATTTCATTTTAGGCCACGGGAGTATGGGCCTTAAAAATTAGGCATTCACCTGACATAAAAGAAATTCTGATTATGTGGCTAGGTGGTTAGGTACATTATGCGGTCAATGGATAATTTTTTTTACTGTAGGCCATTGGACTACAGGCCCCCAACATTAGGCATTCACTGAAAAGAAAAAATCAAGTGATTATGTGAACTGAAAATTCAGATCCGATGGTATATTCTAACCCCCAGGCATTCCCATGGTGACGGGGACTCTTGTCGGGGAAGAGTATGCCAAAGTGGAACAACTGTACAGATTTAAAAAAAAAGAGGAATATTCAAAAAAAACTAATATATTCGTTTTTTAGAATATTCGTAATATTAAAAAACAAGAATACCGGTATATAGCAATATAGCGAATATTCAAAAAAAAAAATAATATAGAGCAATTTAGCTTTTGTAGTGCTATAATCTTCTTTGTCTAATAGTTGTAATTTTTTTCTCATCTGAAGTCCAGATTGGAAAAAAATTACAACTATTAAAAAAAAAGATTATAGCACTATATTAGCTAAATTGTTGTACATTTGTTTTTTGTTTTTTTAGAATATTCGCTATATTGCTATATATTCTTGTTTTAGAATATTACGAATATTGGAAAAACTAATATATAGCACTATGTCGAATATATTAGTTTTTTTAGAATATTCGTCTTTTTTTCCATCTGAAGTCATGATTCCTCCCTGCTTAAGTAACTTAAGCAGAAAGGAATCATGACTTCAGATGGAAAAAAAAGATGGAAAAAAAGACGTAGTACTATGTAACTGCCACGCTCCCACGGAACTCTAATCATCACTACTTGCCCACCTACAGAAGGAAGCGGCAGATTTCTCTTCCAGATCTTGGCTGGGCAGTAGCTGCTGACCGTCCTCTAGTAGCTCGTCCTCACTGAAAAGTGGAGTGGAGCCTATGGCATATAATACTTCTCTAGCAGAGGGAACCGATAAGGACAAAGGCAGGTTGAGGACAGGTGAGGGCACAGGGCCTGCTCCCGGGCCATGCCAACTAAGCATTGTGTCTGAAGAACCCACCGACTCTTGGCTGGGGGTGTCAGATGTTACTTGCAACGAAGTAGAAGACAGAGTCAACCATTCAAGCACCGCTGGGTTGCTGGTCAAGACACGACCGCTAGCTGACACTGGGAGATCAGGCCTCTTGCTGCAACTCCTGCTGCCATGCTCCCTTATTCTGCTTCTACTTGTGCCTGCGCCAGAAACATTTTGACCACTGCCCGTTCCCTTTGAAGGGCCTGTCACTTGTATGTCTGACATACTGTTAGATAAAATGATTAAATTAAAAGGAAATTAATACACCACAAAAAAGCTGTAGAACAATGTAACTTGAGCGCAGAGCGACAAATAAAACATACTTGTTTTTTCCACTAATACACCCCAAAAAAGGCTGTAGTACTATGTAACTGCACCACAGAACGGCAAATAAGATGTACTTTTTTTTTACACTTATACACTCCAATAAAGGCTGTAGTGCTATGTAACTGCACCACAGAACGGCAAATAAGATGTACTTTTTTTTCACTAATACACCCCAAAAAAGGCTGTAGTACAATGTAACTGCACCGCAGAATGGAAAATAAGACGTACTTTTTATACTATTAAAACACCCCAAAAAAAATGTGCAGTACAATGTAACTGCACCCCAGAACTGCAGATAAGATGTAATTTTTTACACTAATGCACCCTAAAAAAGGCTGTAGTACAATGTAACTGCTCCGCAGAATGGCAAATAATACATACATTTTATACTATTAAAACACCCCCAAAAAAGTGTGTAGTACAATGTAACTGCACCTTTGAATGGTAAATAAAACGTCCTTTCTTTACACTAATACAGTCGTGGCCAAAAGTTTTGAGAATTAGATAAATATTGGAAATTGGAAAAGTTGCTGCTTACGTTTTTATAATAGCAATTTGCATATACTCCAGAATGTTATGAAGAGTGATCAGATGAATTGCATAGTCCTTCTTTGCCATGAAAATTAACTTAAGCCCAAAAAAACCTTTCCACTGCATTTCATTGCTGTCATTAAAGGGCCTGCTGAGATCATTTCAGTAATCGTCTTGTTAGCTCAGGTGAGAATGTTGACGAGCACAAGGCTGGAGATCATTATGTCAGGCTGATTGGGTTAAAATGGCAGACTTAACATGTTAAAAGGAGGGTGATGCTTGAAATCATTGTTCTTCCATTGTTAACCATGGTGACCTGCAAAGAAACGCGTGCAGCCATCATTGCGTTGCATAAAAATGGCTTCACAGGCAAGGATATTGTGGCTACTAAGATTGCACCTCAATCAACAATTTATAGGATCATCAAGAACTTCAAGGAAAGAGGTTCAATTCTTGTTAAGAAGGCTTCAGGGCGTCGAAGAAAGTCCAGCAAGCGCCAGGATCGTCTCCTAAAGAGGATTCAGCTGCGGGATCGGAGTGCCACCAGTGCAGAGCTTGCTCAGGAATGGCAGCAGGCAGGTGTGAGCGCATCTGCACGCACAGTGAGGCGAAGACTTTTGGAAGATGGCCTGGTGTCAAGAAGGCCAGAAAAGAAGCCACTTCTCTCCAAAAAAAACATCAGGGACAGATTGATCTTCTGCTGAAAGTATGGTGAATGGACTGCTGAGGACTGGGGCAAAGTCATATTCTCCGATGAAGCCTCTTTTCGATTGTTTAGGGCATCTGGAAAAAGGCTTGTCCAGAGAAGAAAAGGTGAGCGCTACAATCAGTCCTGTGTCATGCCAACAGTAAAGCATCCTGAAACCATTCATGTGTGGGGTTGCTTCTAGAGTTGAGCGAACACCTGAATGTTTGGGTTCGAGAACTTCGTCCCGGACCCGAACCCCATTGAAGTCAATGGGGACCCGAACTTTTGGGCACTAAAATGGCTGTAAAACAGCCCAGGAAAGAGCTAGAGGGCTGCAAAAGGCAGCAACATGTAGGTAAATCCCCTGCAAACAAATGTGGATAGGGAAATGAATAAAAATAAAAATAAAATAAATAAAAATTAACCAATATCAATTGGAGAGAGGTCCCATAGCAGAGAATCTGGCTTCACGTCAGCAGAGAATCAGTCTCTTCATGCCATAGCAGAGAATCTGGCTTCACGTCACCCACCACTGTAACAGTCCATTGTCATATATTTAGGCCCCGGCACCCAGGCAGAGGAGAGAGGTCCCGTAACAGAGAATCTGGCTTCATGTCAGCAGAGAATCAGTCTGCATGTCCTAGCAGAGAATCATGCTTTACGTCACCCAACACTGGAACAGTCCATTGTCAGATATTTAGGCCCAGGCACCCAGGCAGAGGAGAGAGGTCCCGTAACAGAGAATCTGGCTTCATGTCAGCAGAGAATCAGTCTGCATGTCCTAGCAGAGAATCATGCTTTACGTCACCCAACACTGGAACAGTCCATTGTCAGATATTTAGGCCCAGGCACCCAGGCAGAGGAGAGAGGTCCCGTAACAGAGAATCTGGCTTCATGTCAGCAGAGAATCAGTCTGCATGTCCTAGCAGAGAATCATGCTTTATGTCACCCAACACTGGAACAGTCCATTGTCAGATATTTAGGCCCAGGCACCCAGGCAGAGGAGAGAGGTCCCGTAACAGAGAATCTGGCTTCATGTCAGCAAAGAATCAGTCTTCATGTCATAGCAGAGAATCAGGCTTCACGTCACCCACCACTGGAACAGGCCACTGTCAGATATTTTTAGGCCCCGGCACCCAGACAGAGGAGAGAGGTCCCATAACAGAGATTCAGGCTTCATGTCAGCAGAGAATCAGTCTGCATGTCATAGCAGAGAATCATGCTTTACGTCACCCAACACTGGAACAGTCCATTGTCAGATATTTAGGCCCAGGCACCCAGGCAGAGGATAGAGGTCCTGTAACAGAGAATCTGGCTTCATGTCAGCAGAGAATCAGTCTGCATGTCATAGCAGAGAATCAGGCTTTACGTCACCCAACACTGGAACAGTCCATTGTCAGATATTTAGGCCCAGGCACCCAGGCAGAGGAGAGAGGTCTCGTAACAGAGAATCTGGCTTCATGTCAGCAAAGAATCAGTCTTCATGTCATAGCAGAGAATCAGGCTTCACGTCACCCACCACTGGAACAGGCCACTGTCAGATATTTTTAGGCCCCGACACCCAGACAGAGGAGAGAGGTCCCATAACAGAGATTCAGGCTTCATGTCAGCAGAGAATCAGTCTTCATGTCATAGCAGAGAATCAGGCTTCACGTCACCCACCACTGGAACAGTCCATTGTCACATATTTAGGCCCAGGCACCCAGGCAGAGGAGAGAGGTCCCATAACAGAGATTCAGGCTTCATGTCAGCAGAGAATCATTCTTCATGTCATAGCAGAGAATCAGGCTTCATGTCACCCACCACTGGAACAGGCCACTGTCAGATATTTTTAGGCCCCGGCACCCAGACAGAGGAGAGGTTCATTCAACTTTGGGTTGCCCCGCAATATAATGGTAAAATGAAAATAAAAATAGGATTGAATGAGGAAGTGCCCTGGAGTACAATAATATATTGTTAAGGGGAGGTAGTTAATGTCTAATCTGCACAAAGGATGGACAGGTCCTGTGCGATCCATGCCTGGTTCATTTTTATGAACGTCAGCTTGTACGTGGAGGGGTGTGCACAGGTACTGTTCCACCATGTTATTGAAATGTTGCCTTCTGCTAACACGTTCCGTATCAGGTGGTGGTGCAGTTAGCTGCGGCGTGGTGACAAAACTTTTCCACATCTCTGCCATGCTAACCCTGCCCTCAGAGGAGCTGGCCGTGACACAGCTGCGTTGGCGACCTCTTGCTCCTCCTCTGCCTTCGCCTTGGGCTTCCACTTGTTCCCCTGTGACATTTGGGAATGCTCTCAGTAGCGCGTCTACCAACGTGCGCTTGTACTCGCGCATCTTACTGTCACGCTCCAGTGCATGAAGTAAGGTGGGCACATTGTCTTTGTACAGTGGATCCAGCAGGGTGGCAACCCAGTAGTCCGCACACGTTAAAATGTGGGCAACTCTGCTGTCGTTGCGCAGGCACTGCAGCATGTAGTCGCTCATGTGTGCCAGGCTGCCCAGAGGTAAGGATAAGCTGTCCTCTGTGGGAGGCGTATCGTCATCGTCCTGCGTTTCCCCCCAGCCACGCACCAGTGATGGGCCCGAGCTGCGTTGGGTGCCAGCCCGCTGTGAACCTGCTTCATCCTCATCCTCCTCCACCTCGTCCTCGTCCTCCTCGTCCTCCAGTAGTGGGCCCTGTCTGGCCACATTTGTACCTGGCCTCTGCTGTTGCAAAAAACCTCCCTCTGAGTCACTTCGAAGAGACTGGCCTGAAAGTGCTAAAAATGACCCCTCTTCCTCCTCCTCCTCCTGGGCCACCTCCTCTTCCACCATCGCCCTAAGTGTTTTCTCAAGGAGACATAGAAGTGGTATTGTAACGCTGATAACGGCGTCATCGCCACTGGCCATGTTGGTGGAGTACTCGAAACGGCGCAACAGGTCACACAGGTCTCGCATGGAGGCCCAGTCATTGGTGGTGAAGTGGTGCTGTTCCGCAGTGCGACTGACCCGTGCGTGCTGCAGCTGAAACTCCACTATGGCCTGCTGCTGCTCGCACAGTCTGTCCAGCATGTGCAAGGTGGAGTTCCACCTGGTGGGCACGTCGCATATGAGGCGGTGAGCGGGAAGGCCGAAGTTACGCTGTAGTGCAGACAAGCGAGCAGCGGCAGGATGTGAACGCCGGAAGCGCGAACAGACGGCCAGCACTTTATGCAGCAGCTCTGACATGTCGGGGTAGTTGTGAATGAACTTCTGCACCGCCAAATTCAGCACATGCACCAGGCAAGGGATGTGCGTCAAACCGGCTAGTCCCAGAGCTGCAACGAGATTTTGCCCATTATCGCACACCACCAGGCCGGGCTTGAGGCTCACCGGCAGCAACCACTCGTCGGTCTGTTGTTCTATACCCCCCCCCCCACAACTCCTGTGCGGTGTGGGGCCTGTCCCCCAAACATATGAGTTTCAGAACGGCCTGCTGACGTTTGCCCCGGGCTGTGCTGAAGTTGGTGGTGAAGGTGTGTGGCTGATTGGATGAGCAGGTGGAAGAAGAGGAGGAGGAAGCTGAGTAGGAGGAGGAGGAGACAGGAGGCAAAGAATGTTGCCCTGCGATCCTTGGCGGCGGAAGGACGTGCGCCAAACAGCTCTCTGCCTGGGGCCCAGCCGCCACTACATTTACCCAGTGTGCAGTTAGGGAGATATAGCGTCCCTGGCCGTGCTTACTGGTCCACGTATCTGTGGTTAGGTGGACCTTGCCACAGATGGCGTTGCGCAGTGCACACTTGATTTTATCGGATACTTGGTTGTGCAGGGAAGGCACGGCTCTCTTGGAGAAGTAGTGCCGGCTGGGAACAACATACTGTGGGACAGCAAGCGACATGAGCTGTTTGAAGCTGTCTGTGTCCGCCAGCCTAAATGACAGCATTTCATAGGCCAGTAGTTTAGAAATGCTGGCATTCAGGGCCAGGGATCGAGGGTGGCTAGGTGGGAATTTACGCTTTCTCTCAAATGTTTGTGAGATGGAGAGCTGAACGCTGCCGTGTGACATGGTTGAGATGCTTGGTGACGCAGGTGGTGGTGTTGGTGGTACATCCCATGTTTGCTGGGCGGCAGGTGCCAACGTTCCTCCAGAGGCGGAGGAAGAGGCCGAGGTGGCGGCAGCAGCAGAAGAGGCCGAGGCGGCAGCAGCAGAAGAGGTAGCTGGGGGAGCCTGAGTGACTTCCTTGTTTTTAAGGTGTTTACTCCACTGCAGTTCATGCTTTGCATGCAGGTGCCTGGTAATGCAGGTTGTGCTAAGGTTCAGAACGTTAATGCCTCGCTTCAGGCTCTGATGGCACAGCGTGCAAACCACTCGGGTCTTGTCGTCAGCACATTGTTTGAAGAAGTGCCATGCCAGGGAACTCCTTGAAGCTGCCTTTGGTGTGCTCGGTCCCAGATGGCGGCGGTCAGTAGCAGGCGGAGTCTCTTGGCGGCGGGTGTTCTGCTTTTGCCCACTGCTCACTCTTTGTCTTTTGCTACGCTGTTGGCTCGGTCTCACCACTGCCTCTTCCTCCGAAATGTGAAAGTCAGTGGCACGACCTTCATTCCATGTGGGGTCTAGGACCTCATCGTTCCCTGAATCGTCTTCCACCCAGTCTTGATCCCTGACCTCCTGTTCAGTCTGCACACTGCAGAAAGACGCAGCAGTTGGCACCTGTATTTCGTCATCATCAGAGACGTGCTGAGGTGGTATTCCCATGTCCTCATCATCAGGAAACATAAGTGGTTGTGCGTTAGTGCATTCTATCTCTTCCACCCCTGGGGAAGGGCTAGGTGGATGCCCTTGGGAAACCCTGCCAGCAGAGTCTTCAAACAACATAAGAGACTGCTGCATAACTTGAGGCTCAGACAGTTTCCCTGATATGCATGGGGGTGATGTGACAGACTGATGGGCTTGGTTTTCATGCGCCATCTGTGCGCTTTCTGCAGAAGACTGGGTGGGAGATAATGTGAACGTGCTGGATGCACTGTCGGCCACCCAATTGACTAATGCCTGTACCTGCTCATGCCTTACCATCCTTAGAACGGCATTGAGCCCCACCAAATATCCCTGTAAATTCTGGCGGCTACTGGGACCTGAGGTAGTTGGTACACTAGGACGTGTGGCTGTGGCAGAACGGCCACTTCCTCACCCAGCACCAGAGGGTCCACTAACACCACCACGACCATGTCCGCGTCCCTTACTAGATGTTTTCCTCATTGTGACCGTTCACCACAATAATAAAAATATTATTCGGGCCAATGTATTGAATTCAAAATCAGGCCTTTTTTTTACAGACACCTAACACTATCTGGCTATCTATTTAGGTACCGTATTACACTAATACAGGCACACCAGTAATGACAGATTTAGCTGAATACAAATTTGAGGCCTATTATTTAGGCGCTGGGTGACAGGTATACGTTTACGGACAGAATTAGACTTGGAGATGCACGGTAGCGTGTGTGTGAAGTTCTTGAGAATGACCCTATCAGCACCTTGAATCTAATCTACCCTTTTAGGGATAGATTTAAAGTAGGCCTGATACAGCAGAAACCACTAATTTTTAGAATTGCAAAATTGGGAATTGTTTTTCAACCCAGAACAAAAACTGTGCTTTGACGGACACTAAATAACTTGACCAGCTAAAACAGTAATGACAGATTTGGATGAATATAAATGTGAGGCCTATTTTTTAGGCGCTGGGTGACAGGTATACGTTTAATCACAGAATTAGACTTGGATCTGCACTGTAGCGTGTGTGTGAAGTTCTTGAGAATGACCCTATCAGCACCTTGAATCTAATTTACCCTTTTAGGGATAGATTTAAAGTAGGCCTGATACAGCAGAAACCACTAATTTTGAGAATTGCAAAATTGGGAATTGTTTTTCAACCCAGAACAAAAACTGTGCTTTGACGGACACTAAATAACTTGACCAGCTAAAACAGTAATGACAGATTTGGATGAATATAAATGTGAGGCCTATTTTTTAGGCGCTGGGTGACAGGTATACGTTTAATCACAGAATTAGACTTGGATCTGCACTGTAGCGTGTGTGTGAAGTTCTTGAGAATGACCCTATCAGCACCTTGAATCTAATTTACCCTTTTAGGGATAGATTTAAAGTAGGCCTGATACAGCAGAAACCACTAATTTTGAGAATTGCAAAATTGGGAATTGTTTTTCAACCCAGAACAAAAACTGTGCTTTGACGGACACTAAATAACTTGACCAGCTAAAACAGTAATGACAGATTTGGATGAATATAAATGTGAGGCCTATTTTTTAGGCGCTGGGTGACAGGTATACGTTTAATCACAGAATTAGACTTGGATCTGCACTGTAGCGTGTGTGTGAAGTTCTTGAGAATGACCCTATCAGCACCTTGAATCTAATCTACCCTTTTAGGGATAGATTTAAAGTAGGCCTGATACAGCAGAAACCACTAATTTTGAGAATTGCAAAATTGGGAATTGTTTTTCAACCCAGAACAAAAACTGTGCTTTGACGGTGTCACGAGGGTATCGAGAACCACGCCTGACTCCGTTATACCCGGGGTCAGAAAGTCGCAGCGGTTGGCTGCACGCTCTATTTAAGATAGGGCTGTTTTCCTTATGGTAGCTTTCTGGGTTTGCTTTGCAAACCCTTTTGGCTCACTCAGGGATCCGTAGCTCCTTCTCCTCAGCTGTTCCTTGTCCAGCACTCCCAGACTTCCTTATATTCCTCTCTTACACTTCTCTGGTTGCCAGAGATAGAGCTTCCTGCCTGGACATCTATTCTGACCTTCTGGAGCTGTGTTGCTGCGTTCTCTGGTAGTTGGTCCAGAACGCTACCCTCTGGATCCCTGTTGGACCTTTTTGGTCTATTGTGGTCGCCCACCTGGGTGTATGTGTTTGTCTGTTTTGTCTGTCCTCTCCCTGGTGTTTCCCTCTTAGTGATAGTGGTGCGGACTAGCGATCCCACCGGCCCGTTCACTATCTAGGGCTCATATTAGGGAAAGCCAGGGTTTAGGCACGTGATCGCCGCACGGGTGAGGAACCCGTCTAGGGACGTCAGGGCAGTCAGGTGCCAGCCTCAAGGTGAGTTAGGGGTCACCACCGTTCCCTCTCCCTTTGGCAGGGCTTTCCCTGTTTTCCTCCCTGTGCGTGACGTCGGTCATTACAGACGGACACTAAAAATAACTTGACCAGCTAAAACAGTAATGACAGATTTGGATGAATATAAATGTGAGGCCTATTTTTTAGGCGCTGGGTGACAGGCTCAACTTGCCCCTGATGTAGTATATGGCCAAAAAATAACCACACTATTGATGGTTAAATGCACTTGGGGGACAGGCTCAGCTTGCCCCTGATGTAGTGTATGGCCAAAAAATAACCACACTATTGATGGTTAAATGCACTTGATGACAGCTTGACCCTGATGTAGGATATAGCAAAAAATAACCACACTATTGATGGTTAAATGCACTTGGGTGACAAGGTCAGCTTGCCCCTGATGTAGTATATGGCCAAAAAATAACCACACTATTGATGGTTAAATGCACTTGGGGGACAGGCTCAGCTTGCCCCTGATGTAGTGTATGGCCAAAAAATAACCACACTATTGATGGTTAAATGCACTTGATGACAGCTTGACCCTGATGTAGGATATAGCAAAAAATAACCACACTATTGATGGTTAAATGTACTTGGTGGCGCACCACAAGCCACAAAATGGCCGCCGATCACCCCAGAAAAAAATTGACTGAAAAACACTCTCGGCAGCCTAAAAACACTGAGCAATTGAATAGCAGCAGTTCAATGATCCACAGCTGTAGATCGATCACTGAATGAAGTCTTTTGGAGGAGTTAATCTGCCTAATCTCGCCCTAACGTCGCAGCTGCAACCTCTCCCTACATTTGTATCAGCAGAGTGACGTGCAGCGCTACGTGACCCAAGCTTATATAGAGGCTGGGTCACATGCTGCACTGGCCAATCACAGCCATGCCAATAGTAGGCAAGGCTGTGATGGCCTCTTGGGGCAAGTAGTATGACGCTTGTTGATTGGCTGCTTTGCAGCCTTTCAAAAAGCGCCAAGAAAGCGCCAAACACCAAACTCGAACCCGGACTTTTATGAAAATGTTCGGGTTCGGGTCCGTGTCACGGACACCCCAAAATTCGGTACGAACCTGAACTATACAGTTCGGGTTCGCTCATCCCTAGTTGCTTCTCATCCAAGGGAGTGGGCTCACTCACAATTTTGCCCAAAAACACAGCCATGAATAAAGAATGGTACCAAAACACCCTCCAACAGCAACTTCTTCCAACAATCCAACAACAGATTGACATTTTGAGTCCATGGCCTGGAAACTCCCCAGATCTCAATCCCATTGAGAACTTGTGGTCAATCCTCAAGAGGCGGATGGACAAACAAAAACCCACTAATTCTGACAAACTCCAAGAAGTGATTATGAAAGAATGGGTTGCTATCAGTCAGGAATTGGCCCAGAAGTTGATTGAGAGCATGCCCAGTCGAATTGCAGAGGTCCTGAAAAAGAAGGGCCAACACTGCAAATACTGACTCTTTGCATAAATGTCATGTAATTGTCGATAAAAGCCTTTGAAACGTATGAAGTGCGTGTAATTATATTTCACTACATCACAGAAACAACTGAAACAAAGATCTAAAAGCAGTTTAGCAGCAAACTTTGTGAAAACTAATATTTGTGTCATTCTCAAAACCTTTGGCCACGACTGTACACCCCAAAAGAAACTGTAGAATAGTTTAAATACACCGCAAAGCGGTTAATATGACGTACGTATATTTCCTATAAATATATCCTGCAACACAGCACTTGCACCCCAATAACAAGCAAGGTTTGCTGGAAATACAAATGTATCATCTAGTGCAAACCTAAAAGCAGCAGTATAATAGCAATTTGGATCCCCAATAAGTGCAGCAAGGTGTAATAGAATCGCTCCTATTACCCAGGCTGTACATTCTCCTATTGCACCCTGTTCTCCTTTTATAGTGTAAATGATGCCCTCCTTTCCTTTCCTTACACCTTGAATAATCTTTCCCTGAACTTGTAAATCGTTTTTTCAGCACAATAAAGTCTTTCCTAGCACTGTCCCTAAAAAATCATCATGGCGGTGTTGTCTGAAAGAAGAAGATTAGGACAGAGCACATCTACATCAAAGAAGACGTCACTGGATGTAAGAGGTATGTGGACCTGTATTAGGCTACCTTCACATCTGAGTTAGTGATTCTGGCAGGCTGTTCCAGCAGAGAACAGCCTGCTGGAATTCACTGGTCCAGCACTGCTGGATGCAGACAGAATGTCTGCCGGCCACATTAACTATAATGGGGTCTGACAGAGATCGGTCACAATCTGGCAAAAATGCAGAGAATCAGTGGGACTCAAACCGCTGCATGCCTGAGTTTGTGTCCGGCCGATTCCTTGCATTCTTTGCCGCATCAGGTGGCTGGAGCGTAGTGCCGCAGGTGTGAAAGTAGCCTTAGGCCTCATGCACACGACCGTTGTGTGCATCCGCGTCCGTTCCGTCATTTTTCACAGTTTAGCGGAGGTCCCATTCATTTCTATAGAGCTGTGAAAAAAAACTGATAGTCCTCCGTTTTTTCTCCGCGTCCGTGATTCCAGTCCGTCAAAAAAATATAACCTGTCCTATTCTTGTCAGTGGAAAACGGAGGACGGACCCATTCAAGTCAATGGGTTCATCAAAAAAATAAATAAAATGGTATGTCATCTGTGTCCGTGTCCGTTTTTTTCTACAAGACCTTGGTGCAATAAAACTACACTTTTTATTAACTTTCCCTTTTTTTCCCCTGTCAGACAAAAAAAAAGGAAGACACAAGGAAACACAACTGAAGCAAAATCGGACACGGACCACTGAAGCCAAATCAGTGACAGTGAAAAAACACTGTCGTGTGCATGAGGCCTTACCCTGTATGTTTTGTATTGCTATAAGTAATGTTAGGACTAAATTGGTTATGTTGAGAACTTGGCTTGGAGGGGAGGGGGCCCAGGCACATTCTTTGCACAGAGGCCCTCTGCTGTCTGTGTCCGCTCCTGGATCCAGAAAATGGACACCTGGTGGTGGATATTCCAGCGATCACGTATTGGCGAGGCAGGAATATAAAGGACCGTTTGATCCACAGTTTTCATGAACCTATTCCTCGTACCCCGAATTGGTTAACTGAATCGATGCGTGGTACGTACCGTTGCAGTGGCTGCATTGCATGCGTTGCCATAAAAAAACGTAGCACTTTTCAAAGCACAAGTACAGGTACCATATATTACATCAGGACTTTTATCAGTTGCAGAACTGTGGGTCTGGTATTACTGATAACTTGTGCCTGTGGAATTCAATATGTGGGGAAAACCACAAGACAATTTAGGAGGAGAATTGGTGAACATCTTAATGATGTCAGGAACGAAGCAGATACGTCGGTCGCCAGGCATGTGGTTGAATGCCACAATCGGGACCCACATGTGATTAAGTTTCAAGGCATTGAGGTCATCAAGTCATGCCCTAGGGGTGGTGACTTTGACCGGGACCTTTTGAAGAAAGAAGCACAATGGATATTTCGTCTGAAAACCATACGTCCCAGTGGTCTAAATGAGCATATATCCTTTACCTGCTTTTTGTAACCAACCTTTGACATGTGATGTATTAAATCATATAGGGGGATTGTGTTTGCCGATACCCTCCCAAAGTAGGGAATATCCAAATCCTAAGGGAATATTGTAGGTGGGTGGCTGTATCCCCACTGATGTATACATCTGGGGCTAATATAATATGCCAGTAATGGATAGGCCATAATGAATTGTGGGTGATGCTCCTCCAATCCAGTAATTTAATCTCTGGTGGATAGCCTTTCGGGGGGAAAGCCCTTCTTTTGAGCTAAAGTAACCCTTAGGCTCCATTCACACGTCAGTGTGTGTTTTGCGGATCCACGCAAAACACGGACACCGGCGATGTGCGTTCCACATTTTGCGGACCGCACATCGCCGGCACTTAATAGAAAATGCCTAATCTTGTCTGCAATTGCGGACACAGATTTAAATGCCCTGTGTTTTGGTGGCCGCACTAGTGCCGGAGCGCTGCCTCCATACATGTAGGGTGTAGCGCGATTTATGTTGAAATAGATTACACTATGCTTCCAGTGTAGGGCTCCTGATGATTGTGATAAGAAACGCATTGAGCCTCAGCATAGTGAGCGAATAGCATAGTTAGGCTACTTTCACACTCGCGTTTTGTGCGGATCCGTCTTGTATCTGCACAGACAGATCTGCACGAATAATGCAAACGCTTGTATCCGTTAGACTTTTTTTTAAATGAATAATGCAAAGTCAAAACTGATCCATCTTGACTTAATTGCACCATATTGTGTCAGTGAAAAACGGATCAGTCACCATTGACTTAAGGCTCCATTCACACATCCGCAATCCCATTCCGCATTTTGCGGAACGGAATTGCGGACCCATACATTTCTATGGGGCCGCACGACGTGCGGCCCCGATCCGTAAATGCGGACCCGCACTTCCGGGTCCGCAATTCCGATCCTAAAAAAAATAGAACATGTCCTATTCTTGTCCGCAATAGCGGACAAGAATAGGTATATTCTCTTAGTGCCGGCAATGTGCGGTTCGCAAAATGCGGAACGCACATTGCCGCTGTCCGTGTTTTGCGGATCCGTAAAACACACACGGATGTGTGAATGGACCCTTACATTGTAAGTCAGGACGGATCCGTTAGGCTTTAGTGACCGTCTAAAAAACGTAACGGAGACCAAACGCAGCCAAAGTGATGCATTCTGAACGGATCCTTATCCATTCAGAATGTATTGGGGCTTAACTGATCAATTTTGGGCCATTTGTAAGAGCCCTGAAACGGATTTCACAAGCGGACCCAGAAACGCCAGTGTGAAAGTAGCCTTTGTAACTACCTACAATGAACATTTAGCGGCAGGGATAGTTCATTTAACCCTTCACCGACGATCAGTTTGTTTTAGCTTAGCTCCAGGTGCATCATTAGCCCTCATGCACATGACCGTTGTGTGTTTTGCGGTCCGCAAACTGCGGATCCACAAAACACGGATGGCGTCTGTGTGCGTTCCGCAATTTGCGGAACAGCATGGACAGCCATTGATATAACTGCCTATTTATGTCCGCAAAACGGACAAGAATAGGACAGGTTATATTTTGTTGCTGACCACGGAACGGAGCAACAGATGCGGACAGCACATAGAGTGCTGTCCGCATCTTTTGCGGCCCCATTGAAGTGAATGGGTCCACATCCGAGCCGTAAAAACTGCGGCTCGGATGCGGACCAAAACAACGGTCGTGTGCATGAGGCCTTAGTCAGCAAGAGTGGAGTCTCTGCTATTCATGTGCCACACTACAGTTTGGATGTGCACAGAGTCAGTTGTTGTAGGTTCTAAAAGGCTGCTCTAGCGCAGAGGGGTGTGAATTAAACCTCATAGTGCGCTACAGCTTTCATCAGTGGTGACAATTAGCGCTGTTTTCATCCTCCACATATCCGGATTATTGGTCATATGCGAATTACTGATCATATCTGACTTTTATATATATCAAATAGGTCCTTTTACCATTGTGTTACAGTGATTATATTTTAGATACTATTATTGATGTGTATGAATGTGTGTTAGAATATGTGTTTTTAATAGAGATGGGACGGGGGATTCGTCGAATCCACGAATCCCTCGAATCTTGCTGGATTCGTGGGATTCGTGGACTCGAATCCAGACGTAATTTGCCTGAAACGAATCCGACGAATCTGGTGGGAGGGACTGGGAGGCGGAGCTGGGGGCCGGTGCGTTCACTGTGCTCCGGCCCCTCCGCTCCAGTAGTTATATAATGTGTAATTGTGATTAATAATCATGCTGCCCCCTCTGTCTGTAGTATTACATTCAATAAATCTTACTTACAGGGCTAGTACTGCTATCGTAACAGGCCGGCCGGGCAGACGAGCGGCAGCGTCACTGACTGACGTCACCTGCTTGCGCCGCTTCATTCATAAAGCAGGCGGCTCAGGCAGGTGACGTCAGTCAGTGACGCTGCCGCTCGTCTGCCCGGCCGGCCTGTTACGATAGCAGTAGCCGGCTGTAAGTAAGATTTATTGAATGTAATACTACACACAGAGGGGGCATGATTATTAATCACAATTACACATTATATAACTACTGGAGCGGCAATGGGAGGGTCTGTGGATGACACTGTTAAGGGGTGGGGGGGTCTGTGGATGGCACTGTTATGGGGTGGGGGGGTCTGTGGATGGCACTGTTATGGGGTGGGGGGGGTCTGTGGATGGCACTGTTATGGGGTGCGGGGGTCTGTGGATGGCACTGTTATGGGGTGTGGATGGCACTGTTATGGGGTGTGGATGGCACTGTTATAGGATGGGGGGTCTGTGGATGGCACTGTTATGGGGTGGGGGGGTCTGTGGATGGCACTGTTATGGGGTGGGGGGGGTCTGTGGATGGCACTGTAATGGGGTGGGCGGGGTCTGTGGATGGCACTGTTATGGGGTGGGGGGAGGTCTGTGGATGGCACTGTTATGGGGTGGGGATGGCACTGTTATAGGATGGGGGGGTCTGTGGATGGCACTGTTATGGGGTGGGGGGGGTCTGTGGATGGCACTGTTATGGGGTGGGGGGGGTCTGTGGATGGCACTTTTATGGGGTGGGGGGGTCTGTGGATGGCACTGTTATGGGGTAGGGGGGGGTCTGTGGATGGCACTGTTATGGGGTGGGGGGGGGGTCTGTGGATGGCACCGTTATATGGGGTGGGGGGGGGTCTGTGGATGGCACCGTTATGGGGTGGGGGGGTCTGTGAATGCCAGGGGGAGAGGTGAGAGGCACTATGATACTACTGGCACATTGGGGGAGGCACTATGATACGGGCACATTATGGGGGGAGATGGCACTATGATACGGGCACATTATGGGGGGAGATGGCACTATGATACGGGCACATTATGGGGGGAGGTGGCACTATGATACGGGCACATTATGGGGGGAGATGGCACTATGATACTGGCACATTGGGGGAGGCACTATGATACGGGCACATTATGGGGGGAGGTGGCACTATGATACGGGCACATTATGGGGGGAGATGGCACTATGATACGGGCACATTATGGGGGGAGATGGCACTATGATACGGGCACATTATGGGGGGAGATGGCACTATGATACGGGCACATTATGGGGGGAGGTGGCACTATGATACGGGCACATTGTGGGGGAGATGGCACTATGATACCGGCACATGGGGGGAGGAGAGAGGCACTCCGCACTTGATACTGGCACATGATTAGGGGGGCATCTATGGGGACACTTACTGGCACATTATTGGGTGGCACTGTGGGGGCATCTACTGAGGCCACAAAGAAGGGGTATTTTATATGGGGGGCTCTGTGTGGTACTAGTATTATCAGGGGTAGTTTCTGCAGTATAGTATTGGGGAGCACAGCGGCACAGTATTGGGGGTGTTAGGATGATTTGTCCAGAAGATGGGAGGATGATGGAAAAGTAGTAAACTAATATTTTTTTTTTTTGTCAAGCTGCAGAGATGAAAAATGGCTGAAAACTGGTGTCTGGTCTGAAGGTCTGAAAGGAGAAGATGAGGAAAGAGAACATCTACAAGAGACGTCACTGGATGTAAGAGGTATGTGGCGCTGTATTACCCTGTATGTTTTGTAGTGATAGGAGCAGGGGTCATCGCGGTCATATAGGGTGCGACCGTGACTGGGAGGTGGAGGTTCAGACAAACTGACGCGGTCTGACTTTGTTTCTTACACCGTGCGTTCACACAATTATGTACAGGATTCGTAGGATTCGAGATTCGAAAGATTCGATATATTCGAGAACCTTTTCGGATTCGGATTTGGATTCGTCCCACCTCTAGTTTTTAATATTATAATAATTGATTCTAATTAATAAAGCACCACGGCTACTAGATATAGTGAGTGCCCAGCCCTTTTCTTTTGTACAATTAGCGCATGTTTGAACTCTGAGGCGCAATTGTTACTGTTTGCTTTGCAAGTTTATTTGTTTCATTACCCGCAGTAAACATTCCTATCACCACTGATTGGCAATTGTTGTTGAATGTCCAACTTCTCCCAACGTTTTAAACTTAATAAGTGTGAATAACGTTTTTTTGTTTTTAATTTTAGCATCCCCTAGTGAATTAAGGTCGACTGTAAGGCCTGATTTATCAATCCTTCACGGCAGAATTCTGGCTTCAAAAAGTCACAAAATAGGGCTTTTGCAACTTTTTGCACTTACTTGCACAAAATCTTGTGACTTTTTGCATTTTTACACCACTAACTTCAGTTTTGGTGGAAAAGTGGGCCTGGTTAGGTATGTGTAAAATAATGTCCCTTTCCAGAGACTCCGACACAATTGTAGTAAACTTGGATTTTCTCTCCCAAAAGTAGACCATGTAGCAGCGTTTCAAAAAGAAACAAAAACACATTCTCCCTCCTTGCAAAGAGCCTGCAAATTAACCACCAAAAATTGCATAAGTCAGTTAATTATGGTCACAGTTCTATCTCGTATATAACTACGTACAGTGAGTCCCACAGTAAAATCTAAACTGTCTTGGAAGCCATTGGCCTATCCTATCACACATACCAGTATGGAAAACATACTAACCCCTTTGCTACCAGCGCCATACATGTATGGCGCTGGTGGGGTCTTTAAACATGGCGCTTGCTTGTGCATGCAGCGGGCGCCACAACCGACAGGTCTCTACTGTTATAAACAGCAGAGGCCAGCGGCAACCGGCAATAATGCCATTCACTGAAATTACAGTCTTTCAATGCTGTGTCCAAAGGGTAAAAGTGCACGCTTCTGGGTTAAGACCGGCATCCCTGTGTGGTGATTGGGGATGTTGCTTATTATTTCTAATAGGCTGGGTCTCTCTGATGAGACCCGGCATATTAGAGCTGCAGTTCCTATGTAGGCCAGTAGGTGGGAGGTCAACACTGTACACCTCATGGGAGTATAGTAATATTCTCAAAAAAAACAAAACTAAGTAGTGGACATTGTAGCCTACTAGAGGGGTTACAAAAAAAAAAAAAAATAGAAAATGTAAAAAAATAGAAAAATTTTAAATCACTCCCCTTTCTTTAGAAAAAATAAACATATAAATAATAAAAAACATACAACACTATGGGTATCACCGCGTCCGAAAACACCTGTACTATTAAAATATTTTTCCAATATGGTGAATGATGTAACGGAAAAAAATATCAATAAAAACTACAGATCCCACAATAAATGAGTTCCCACACAGCTTAGCAGACATAACGATAAAAAAGTTGTGGGGGTCAGAATATGGTGATGTAAAAAAAAACTTTTTTTTTTTCAAAGTTTTAGTTTATTCTTTCTGTATTTAAACATAATAAACCTATACATATGTGCTATTGTTGTAATCGTACTGACCCAGAGAAGGAAGGGCACAGTTCAGTTTTGCCGCATAGGGAACGCCGTAGGGACAAAACCCGTAAGACTGTGGAGGAATTTTTTTTACCACTTCCCACTACATGGTATGCAATATAAATTGTGGCATTAGAAAGTACAACTTGTTCCGCAAAAAACAAGCCCTCATACCGATATGTGAATGGAAAAATAAAGTTATGGCTCTAGGAAGACAGGGAAGAAAAATGAAAACGCAAAAATGAAAAAAACTCTGGTATCCTAAGGGTTAAGCACACCATAGTACAAAGGTTAAAAAGAAATAACCCTAGGGAACAAGGACACACAAGTCGAAAGGCAGTTTTAGCTGCAAATGCATATGCTGTGATACCATCGGGCACAGAATCCAAAATTTTACCAGCCATGTTACAGACGAAAATTTTCTCAATATCTGCTTTTCCAAACAGGTCCTTTTCCATTGTGATTTATTTATTGGAATGCACTTGTAAATTGCAGTACATTGGCTGGACCAGTAGGAGTCGTAGACAGGAAGTCAATAAACATTGATTTAATGTTAAAAATGGATGCATCAAACATAGTATCTATCGCCATGCAGGAATCCATTACACAAGCAATTGTTTGGAATTTACAATTATTCCAATTGAACAAGTTCCACCTACAGTAACAAACAGACACGAGGCGCTAAATTGTTGTTGATTTTTAAGATGAACACACTGGCATCCTTGGGCCTGAATGAAGAGAAAATGTTTTTGATTAAAGGGGTTGTGCAGTTATACAATATTGACCACCTGTTTGAAGTGGTCGTGGCCTCTTCTTAGTTTAACTGCACCGCTGTCTCCCTTGTAACGGCAGTGCAGGGTAAGTATAACCTTCTATTCTATCAGGCACCATGTATGCACCAGAAACTTTAAGCACATATGCAAGCTTTTTCCTTAGGAGATTAGCAACACTCTGGGCCAATACAGCAATGCACGTTCTGTCCAAATGTAACGGAGTGTCCCACCTCCTTTCTAGCAACAGACTTTGAATGATTGATTAGTGCAGGAGCTATTGTGTTTTTTACAATTTCTTAAATACATTTATTTCACAACTATGCCCTTATTAGCACGATCTGGAATGTATTTTAAACCACATCAGTGTTTTTTTGTCATTAACCCCTCCCCAAACATTTTCTCACCTACAGTACAGACCAAAAGTTTGGACACACCTTCTCAAAGAGTTTTCTTTATTTTCATGACTATGAAGGCATCAAAACTATGAATTAACACATGTGGAATTATATACAACACAAACAAGTGTGAAACAACAGAAAATATGTCATATTCTAGGTTCTTCAAAGTAGCCACCTTTTGCTTTGATTACTGCTTTGCACACTCTTGGTGAGCTTCAAGAGGTAGTCCCCTGAAATGGTCTTCCAACAGTCTTGAAGGAGTTCCCAGAGATGCTTAGCACTTGTTGGCCCTTTTGCCTTCACTCTGCGGTCCAGCTCACCCCAAACCATCTCGATTGGGTTCAGGTCCGGTGACTGTGGAGGCCAGGTCATCTGGCGCAGCACCCCATCACTCTCCTTCATGGTCAAATAGCCCTTACTTTCAAAGTTTTCCCAATTTTTCGACTGACTGACTGACCTTCATTTCTTAAAGTAATGATGGCCACTCGTTTTTCTTTACTTAGCTGCTTTTTTCTTGCCATAATACAAATTCTAACAGTCTATTCAGTAGGACTATCAGCTGTGTATCCACCTAACTTCTCCTCAACGCAACTGATGGTCCCAACCCCATTTATAAGGCAAGAAATCCCACTTATTAAACCTGACAGGGCACACCTGTGAAGTGAAAACCATTTCAGGGGACTACCTCTTGAAGCTCATCAAGAGAATGCCAAGAGTGTGCAAAGCAGTAATCAAAGCAAAAGGTGGCTACTTTGAAGAACCTAGAATATGACATATTTTCAGTTGTTTCACACTTGTTTGTTATGTATATAATTCCACATGTGTTAATTCATAGTTTTGATGCCTTCAGTGTGAATCTACAATTTTCATAGTCATGAAAATAAAGAAAACTCTTTGAATGAGAAGGTGTGTCCAAACTTTTGGTCTGTACTGTATATCTTGTTATATCCATATTCATCTGAAGAAGGGGCCGGACTCCGATATGCGTTATGGTTGGAATGAAATAAAGAATTCTTGCATTGTGCTTGGTGTGCACTTGTGTTTGGCTTTTTAATCAGCCATTTGCCAGTTGTTTGCATCATGTGACATTTGTCTGCTTGGTTTGTCGTACTGCATGAAATCTACCAGCCGTGACCTTTTGCTTGATCAACTACGTATTCAGTCTCCTGAGTTTGCTACCACAGGTTTCTTCTCACATGAGCCATTGCCCACAGATTCACAACCAGAGGTGTTGATCTCCATCCATAGCAACCCAAAGGATCCACTATCCAGGTAAGCCTTGTGTCATCCACAAGATGTGGTGTTAGTTGGAGAGAGTGTCAGTCACATGGCAGAGCCGAGAGCAGAATGAATTGCATAACTCATAACTACAATCATGTACCTTTTTAATCGGCCAGAGAAAAAAAAGTTTTGTGGGAGTACGTCCAAGCTTAAAAGTTAGTACCTACAGTATATGCTATTTATTTTATTCAGATTGTAGTATCTTTCCTGCTTTTTAGGTTAGCTACATTAGGTCAGAGCTGCGATCTCTGACTACAGTTTATCTACAGTGGCTAGTCTAAGGCCTACCCTTGGCCTCAACCAATAATGATTTAGGAGGTGCGTCTCAGATTACTTCAAACAAGGCACTTTGACTAAACTGAAGTCAAAGCTCTGCCCTAATGGAACTGAGCTAAAAAGCAAGAAAGATATAATGAAAATAAAGTGACAGATAGCCATCCCTTGTACTCTTGTAGATACAGACCTACATATTTTTGACTCCACCCACTGATCTATCATCCAAATATGTGGCCAGTGTAAGCTGCTTACTAAGCTAGGTATTCGCCCATTACATGGTGACTCACAAGGGCGCAAGAGAACTAGGTCAACAAACATTGATGCACCAAACCATTAGGCCATGTCCATAGGTTCCAAAATTGTTAGATCGATATTGTGGAATACCGCACCAAAAATTTAACCAGTTTACAGTATGATACATTTGGATGGGCTTTTCAAAATCCTAATGCCTTTCGGAGAGAAAACCTGCGCAAAACAAGCTTTTTCTTGCATGGAACTGTTGCACATTCCACACCTGACGACTTTAGACACTGCCAAAAACATTGTAGATTATGGGCTCGTTTACATCATATTTACAGTCCTATGTGAACAGACTTGGAAACCAAGTAATAGTGTCTACCACGTTCAGTTGGTATAGTTACATGAAGAAGACAACTCCATATGATTACAAGGACTTTATTAGAATACATATTAATAGAAAGTTAACAAAACTGTACAATGCACCATGAGAACTGGAGAGAGGTCTCTCGGTATTACAAATATCACAATTATGCAATACCAATAACATATATCGCTTGTGGAACGAGTAAAAGATCACCTTACCACCGGCTTTGTACTGCATATTGTCACATATCAAAATATATCAATAACTTATTATTTCACTTTTAGTATTTCAATTTAACTAATTTTAAGTTAACCAATTTTGTTTACACCTATATCATATTTACAGAATATAGTGGTTATAGTGTCACAACAATTTCTTGAAAAAAAAAATAATATATGTTGATTTTGAGAAAAAAAAATAAAAATAATCAAATCACTTGCAATTAGCTGAGAACCACAAGGGGGCAGCAACGCACAGGTTTTTGCTGGAAACCACTTGTCAGGTCACAATTTGTGGAAGCAAACACTGTGACAAAATCCACAGGAGTAACACGCAGTGCTGTCACAGAGCTCAGAGTTGCATTGCAAACAGACATGCTGTGGACTTCAAATCTACATTGGAGGCGAATATATGCTGCAGATTATTTCAGCAGAACGTAGATGAAATTTCTAAAAATCTCATCCACTTTGCTGGTCATGAAACCCGCGGCAGATTTACCGCAAGCAGATACACAGCATATCTGTGCCTCGTGGAAGATTTCATTCATCCATTTAAAAAGGACCTTTCACTGGTCCTGACGTTACAATATTAGTACCTAGCACTGTAGGGCAGGAGGAGTAAGTGTCGGGGCAGTCATTTTTTTTCAGATGGGCTGCTCCGTTGCCCTGCTGTGCCCCCGTTCTTTTTTGCCACCCTGTATGCTAATTAATAGCATTGGTACAGGGAGGAGGAGACGGCCGTGTTTCTCTAGGGGCGTCTCCTTCTCCCTGGCTGTGAGCTGCCCATTCGCAGCGGAACGCGTCACAGCCAGGGAGAAGGTGAGCGCTACTCATCATGCCCTACACTGCCAGGTACTAATATTGCAATAAAAGGTCCTCTAGAGAAACAATACTTGACTGAGGTCCAAGTCTTCAGATGTAAAACTAGTACTCTCATCATGTATCCTATGAAAGAATATTACTGGCAGTATTTGTGCAGGAGTGAGTAAAAATACTTTAGTGATATTCAAGGCACTCTGGGGAAAAGAAATGCCCTGAGGTGGCGAGCCATCACTGGAGCTGTGTACACTTCAAGATTGCTACATTGTAGAGGTAGGTAATCCAAAGGCCACGGCTACTGGACATCAAACCCATAGCCGCAGAACATCTGAGGTTCTGCAGATACAAAGTATAGATTGGGGGGTGAATGCACTACAAGTATTATAGAGAAAAACTCTATAGACCCCTCAAAGGACTAAAGGTATGAAGACCAGTATATTTCTGGACCACAAGGGTATAAATAGAATAGAAAATTAACCAGGCCTGAAGAGTAAGTTAGATAATTTAAGGTAGCAAAGCCAACAAAAATCATCTTACTGTCTGTGTGCTAACACAGTATCTATGAATGCAGTAGCATAGACATTAGAGGCAGCCTAAAGCCCTGTATACAAAGAACTGGCCAAAACTATTATATTAACAAAAATGACTGATTGCTTGCCTGCTTCCTAAGATGTAAACCTAAACCGGTCAACTGGAGTCTGATTTAAGCAAGCAACCTTCAAAGCAGGGTTACAAACTGTAAGAACTGGTTTAGTGAACTCGTCAAAAAAAAAAACTAAAAAAAACGGAAACACTTGGCAAACTATGACAACGAATGGCACAATCTTCTACCTGGACATTGATTCTTACAGTTACCTTAACCCCCTAACTGTTTTGCCCCAGTCCAGCATCAGCAGTGGGAAAAGTAGCTAACTGGAGGGGGAAGGGCTGCTTTAGATGCAACTGGTCTTGTTTGAAAGCTGACACTCCACACTTTCAGACTATACCAGAATGCAATATGTTCAGGACAGGGGAAGATATCGCTGATAGAAATCGGGATGCTGTGAATGCAGCTGAAAGTGAAAGTAAAAACAGGTTTTATCTGCGATTATTCCTGACTTCATTTCTAACAGCGATTTCTTCTCTGTTGCTTGGACTTTAGCTGTCATTTTGGTCTTGTATGAGAGCCAAGCCTGGACTGTCAGCTTTCAAACAAGACCAGTTGCATGTTTCTAGCTGCTACCATTCAGGAGATATCAGCAGCTAAAGCAGACCTCCCCCTCCAGTTACTTTTCCCACTGCCCGAGCGGGACTCGGGCAAAACAGGTGGTTGAAGAGGTAGTTCTATCAACATTCATGGTGAGCCCCTCAGATTTGGGGACATCTTTTCAAGTACATTACAAATTCTTCATTCAAGTGCTTATGTTCTGTGCTTCTATAAGTAATGTGGGGCAGAATAGAAGGACAACTGAATATTTATATTATAAATCAGTATTGTTTTGCATGTTAAGCACTAGAAAATATAGATGGCACCTTCCAAAAGGTAGAACATTCTGTGCTCTGGGTCTATATATTGCCTGTATATCAGTAGTGAGGGCTCGAATTTCTACAGTATTTACAGTATTTCACAAAGAGGAGCAACCCACCGCTCAATAAGACACAGCGCTAACACGTAGTATAGGGGTTGGTGAATGTCACCAATAATGGGTGCCAATGCTGCGGAGGACATTAATATGGCACTATATTATCTAGGTCATAAGCAGACAGGTCACTGTAGTCTGTTCACTGTCTTGAGCCTCGGATGTTTTATGACGTCCATAACGGATGGTCTTAATCCACTGTCTCACAGATCTCTTCAACTACAGCATTGAAGATGGTTGGTTGATCTGCATATACATGATGAGAAGCACCTTTGATGGCCTGGGGAGAATGAATTAAAAAGAAATGATTTCAATTTAGTCTCAAAACCTAAGTTCAAAACTTACAAACCGGCATCATGCAATATAAATAAGGATTACGCCTAAGATTGAGTAACTGTAATGTGTCCATGCTGAATTGTTCTTTGTTTCGTAGGTCCATAATTTCATAAAAACATCTCCACCATCAACACCTCAGAGTAGGTCATCAATACCTGATTTTGGGGGAGGGGGTTCTACTCCTTGTACCCCCGCTGTTGAAAGGCGTCACAGTGCTTGCCTAAGCACTGGAACAACACTTTCCCCCTGCAGCCAATCACTGGCCTCTTCGAAGCCTGGATAAGGCCAGTGAATGGCTGCAGCGGTCAACTTGACACTACCGCTGCAGTGGGTAAACAAAGCCTGGCTGGGAGAAAAGGATCAGTGGCACTGGATCTGCTTGGTAAACACTGCTCAATTCTTTAGGCTTTTCCATAGCGCTGTCTGGATTCTTGGTAAAAACCGGACAGCACCTTTGAAAATCGATATTAGAAATACGGCTCCAAACACAAATGGATATTTCATCATTTCCAAGTTAACTCTTACCAAATTGTTCACGTAGGAATCAGGTCGGAGCAATTTGGCCTTTTCACCTGAATTTCGATCAATCCAGGTCTCCGCTCCATAGACAAATGTGATGGGGAGGTCTTTTGGGATTGCATGAAGACGGGACATCATGGGACGCTTAGCCCAGCCAAACTTTTCCATCATGGTTTTAAAGGCACTTTCACCACTATGAAAAAGATGAAGGCATGAGATGAAGAAGCAAAAAAAAAGTCAAGCATGATAACACGAAAGGACGACCACGTTACCTTGGAGTTTGGGCATTGCAGTGGTATATATATTCCATGATGGTATCATCTTCAAAGAACTCTTCAAATTTCCTCTTCAGATCTGGACGAAATCTCTGCACCAGTCTGGGACCTGGTGGGTGACAGTTTTATAAGTTATTGCTGTTTCAACAAAACTAGAAATCACAGAAAGCCATTTCTCTGTGAAGACATTACAGAAGACGGGGCTGAGATGCAATACGGCACTCCTGAGATGCATACATGAACATAGTCTCTGCTTGTCCTTGATAGGGTTTTTCCACAGGTAGAAGTTATGGTATATCACTAGGGTATGACAGTTGGGACCTTTATGACCACTAGAAAGAATTTGTTGCAGTGCTAGTAAAGGACAGTGGCCACGTTGGATTACCCTCTATACAGCACGGCTCCCTACCGTTTGCTGTACAGGTTCTCTGCACAGTGCAGCTTCCGGCCAAATGCCACTTTCTTCTAGGAATCTCACAGCAGTGAGACCTCCACTGATATTGTGACAATATGCCACAATAAATATTTAAGACTGTCCATGAATGTTATTTCTGAAGTCACAAATCATCATGGTGGTGTGTGGAGGTGGTAAAATGACCTAACATTCTTTCCAAATGTGCTCCTGATTTTTCAGATGCAGCAAAAGTGATAAAATCCAGTTTTCAGAACTCTACATGCTGTATGCTAGTGACCTGTGAAGAATCATTTGGGCGATCACACTTTAAGGGCTCATTCAGACGGCCGTATGCTGTCCGCAAAAATGTGGATAATTTTTTTTGCGGACAGCTAAGCATGTCCGCAAAAAAAACAGATTGCATTCCGTTTTTTTGCTGATCCATAGACTTCAATAGGGCCATGTCCTGATTTTCACTGACAAGTATAAGACATGTTTCATTTTTTTTGCCGAACCCTGCAATGGAAGAAAAGGACCCCATAGAAGTGAATGGGACAGCATCTAATCCGCAAAATAATGCATCAGCATCTAATCCGTGGTCCAACCTTCCCCTTCCAGTCTCTACTGACATGCCCCGGCCGCTGTAGTCACCACTAAGCCCCACAATTGTTGTGCATGTTCCACTGCTTTGTAGTTTCTGGGCATAGGCAGTGCAGTGAGGCGTACTGTGATGGAGCTGGGTTGGACCTAAAAAAAAGCATGAACACCCAACTGACCCTTCACAGGCTATTAGCATATACCGTGCAAAGTTTTAAAAACGGATTGTAACACTTTTGCTGCACCTGAAAAAACAGATAAGGGCACGTTCAGAAAGATTATCAGGTCACCTATTACAGCATGGTGGTTTGTTGAGGGTGGTAAAAAGACCAAACAGATTCCCTCTAAGAGCAATGTTTTCTGGGAAAAATATGCAAAATAGTTCTCAAGAAGGAAGAAAACTGCCCAGTGCCTCCCATAGGTGCTTACAGAGTTAGCTGTGTCCAACACTTGAAAAAGCCTTAAAACCTAACTTGGGTTATCAGTAAACCAGAGACATCCGTCTGCACACAGTGCCATTCATGCGCCTCGCCACTACCCAGGGTTCTGCTTCGCTGTGTAACTTAATGGTTCTTAAACGGGGCACTCACCCCAGGGCACATTTAGAAGATGAAAACAAAATGTGCACTCACCCCAAGGTCCTGCTGCTCTGACAACTGCCAAAGGATTGGATCGGCCAAGAACTGTAGCCAGGGCTTTCACCCAGGCTGGGGGAGAACGCACCTCATTGGGGTCTGTAGGTAGAACAGGGAAGCCCCAGGGATCAACGAGAATAAGATGCTTCACTCTGAAGAATAAAACAAAAGGGATCAGTAAAAACTGGAAAGCTGGAAGCCATGAGAAACTATATCTATCAAGATGTTAGTATAATGCATAATATAACCCACTCACTGCAATGTATAAAAAATCCAGATCAGTCAAGCATGGAATGAAGTATCTGGAGGATCTACACCGGCATTATAACCCTCTTCAGCTATTTCTATATAACTATATACTTATATAAAGATACCAATTACAGTAAGACCTTTGGGGGACTTAACTTTTTTTCAGATTATTTTTACACCACATTTTCCTTTAAAATGGAGTTGTACAACATACTGAAGAACAGGAATAAATCCAGCCCGATCTTGACATAACTACTACTTAGACCCAGCAGCTTGGTCACATAGTCATGTTTCCAGGAAAATACTGAAACCAAAGGGAAGTGCAGCAGCGCCGCGACCTTCGCTGCCTGCACATCACTCATATATAAAGTGATCACCAAGGCCGAAATGTCAAAACACGGTTTCTGCCTTCTCTTGTGGATTCCAGGCCGTCCTTGACAGATGGTCACCTGACCCACGGCTACATGAACGTCAAGCAGCCATCATTCTATAGTCTCTTAAAAGACACAAAGCTGTACATTAAGGTCGCTAAAAAGAACCTATCCCCTCTCCTGACGGGTCTGTTTTACTAAATAACTTGCATTCCACATGTAATAACAATTCTAGAAAATCTATTTTTATGACTATATTGTGCCATTCCATTATTATTCCTGCTAGAAGTTATCAAAGAATTTCTGGCAGTCTGCAATGAAGGTCCAGATGGGCGTTACTAGTTGTGTATGTGTCCCTGTACAACCTGACACGGGCAGCACTAATTGGAGAGTGTAAGACTGGGTGCTGATTGGTAACACCCATCTGGAACTTCATTGCAAACTGCTAGCAATTCATTCATAACTTCTAGAAGGAATAAAAAAGGAGTGGTACATCATAGAGAATAGGAAGTAGTTGATAAAACAGACATGACAGGAGAGGTTACAAGTACTTGTGGTGGTCATTAACATGTTAAAAGGAACACATTGTAAAATACCATTTCTATGAGCTCTATTACAGTGACGGTATTCGGGCGTTGATGGATACAAACACGTCCATCAGTGCTCGTTTTCACAGGCCAATTACAAAGACCAAAGCAAAGTGAATGTGGGAGGAATGATCCCTACTTCAGTGGTTCCTCCCTCATTCAGTTCAGGGAGATGTGCTGCGGATAATCGGGCATCTTTCATCCTGATGATAGATGCCAATCAGGAGACAAATGAGCCCTGGCAGATTGGTGGCACGATTATGCAGGTCAGTTATCAGGGAGGAGCAATCCTGTGAATACTTGTTCCCAATGATAGGCCTGAAAACCATTTGGTGTGATAGGGCCTTAAAACAGGGGAAATAAACATGCAAGCAAACGTTCCTGGAGATCTGAAGAGGTGGGAGACAAATCGTGATCACAGGGACAATGCCACCGAAGAGTACTACAGCCAGTGTCTCTCATCATGAAATAACAGGACTGTATTCACCTTCTCAGCAAATGCTCATTAGGAAGCCTTTAGGCTTAGGCCTAATTCACATAGTCAGTGTTTGATGAGTGATTTCTATCAGGGATTCACTCAAAACCAGGTAAATCCTTCCATTATACCTTATCTCTGTGCATCCTCTACTCCTGGTTTTGGCTCACTGATGGAAATCACTGACCAAACACTGCCATGTGAACGAGGCCTCTTTGTCCCTTTAAATCAGGGTGGATTCCACTGAACGTCTATGCTCAGTATGAGCAATATGCTCAAATATCAGCTGCAGCAAACATAGCCTCTTATCTTTTTTCCACCTGGGTTAGAGAAGTAGATTGTGTTTAAGGTAATTCAACAACGACCACAAGTTCTTACTCACCTCTCAGGGTATTTCATGGAATAGGATGTTGCTAGAAATCCCCCTAAACTGTGGCCCAGAAGAATCATGTCCTTGATTCCCATTTCCTGCCTCCACTGCTCAATGGATGAAACAAAGTGCTCTTCTGCTCCCTCTGGATCACTGGGGAAGTTTGGTCGAGAGCTGCGTCCAAATCCCAACAAATCAAAGGCATGAAGTGTCCGGCGAGCACTCAGAGAGTCTATGTTCTGAATCCAGAGGCCCACTCCTCCACCAAATCCATGAACCATCACTAGTGGAGTCTTGTCACGAAGCTCGGGGCTCACTGTCAGTGTCCAGATCTTGTTTTGATCAGGCAGGGAGACATAGCGAGCAGAAAATCTGTTCCGGATACCTAAGTATGTGAGAATATGCCTAATGAATAGTGACACAAGGAAAACACAAGTTGCTTTCTTGGCATATGCCTACTTTTCCCAACCATATAGTTAGAATTTTTTTCATGCAACCATTTTCTTAAATGGGTGTTCCCACAAAATAAGGTGATGGCATATCCCTAGGATATCACTGTTGGGTGGTGGTCCAAGTGTTGTGATCATCACTGAACCTGAGAATGAAAGATCACTTTAATGGGAGTTGAGCTAAACAACTTGGCATGAGCACTACACTTTGGAAGTCTTCTGCTTCCAGCTCTATCCACTATTGGGTTTCCGTGCCGGTAGCTGGTGAAAACGGCTTTTGATCGAGAGGGTCTGGAGTCAGACCCCCAACAATCTGATACTGATAAAGACCATCAATATTTACAGGCTGGAACTCTCTTCAGATTATGCTGGTACAATAAAATAAATAAGTAACAGCTTATAATCTTGATGAATAATATCCTACCATTTTCTGTCTACAGCTCGTATGCAGTCACATGGATCTCCATGGTTACAGACTACAAACAAGCTTTGGGTATAGTCAGATCTTGAAGTAATGTGTTACTCCCTCCATATACTCCTCTCTTACTAACTGTTAGTTATCAAGAAGAGAGGCAGATGAAAAGGCATTTAACCCCAGAGTCAGACTACCCACAAGGTTTGTTTGTAGTCTGTTACCATGGAAGCACATACCTCTGCACTGAAGCTGCATAAAAAAACCTGAACATTTATAATCCTTTAAAAAAAGTGCACATGACCTTTAACTTTTATCTATTATCCACATATACAAAGCTCCTAAAAAAGACTAATCAAGTGCTGTATAAAACACATCTTAGTTATGGACTGACGGATACGTGTATTCGGAGATGGCACCATACAATAACCATAAGTGTACCCACAGAGATACGCAACAGAACCCAACGGTACATGATTGGGAGTCCAACTCTGTTTTTGCAATGTATTTGGAACTCTGTATCAGAAAAAAAACAGAGCTTGGATTGTTCTAAAGCTATACTGTATATTCTACATAGCATTCTGATGATGCCCCTTCGTTCTAGCAATCATGGTGGTCACGGTACCACAGTAGCTTCCAGCATCATAAGGACTTGTTATTGACAGGGGTTCCTTACATTGAAGAATCCGTGATTCCACAGCTTTTAATTGAGACATAGAGGTCGGGCACCAAGATGGGATCCAGCCAGTTAACCAACTCTGAGACCTGCGACAATTGGAAAATAAGACATGGGTTTTACGGAATCAGATTAATACATTTCATTTTCTCTGAAGTCCATATCATACTGTCATTGCATAAACTGATTGATAACATTTCCTAGTCCCACATGAACCTCCATTTTCCTGGCATATAAGCCAAAGTGTGAAGGTGAACAGAGCCTTAGCTGGCAGTGAAAAGCCAGAGTGGACATGCAGCTCTGGAGAACACAGGGTGACCTCAGTGGAATTTTTTGGTAGATGTATACAAATGTATGGCCAGTTGCATATGTCGGGACTATACATCTGGTGTATATGTTACATGTACATTACACTGCAGTCCTTCAAAGCATTCCTGATAATAAGTCATATTACAAATTTCCTTGTAAGTAAGTGTAGGTCTGCTTTCATATATGCATTCAACATGTCAGATACTATGACCCTTAAGCCATTCAGGTAGTTAGAGGTGCTTGTCCAGGTTTAGAAATGAAGGTCTGCTTTGTCTTCCAGAACAACACCACTCATGGTCACAGGCTGGTTCTATTATTGAAACTTAAATGACCAGAATATGTATAATCATGAAATGGCGATGTTTCTCTGCAAAATAAGCAGGCCCCTTTCTAATCTTGGACAATTATTTGATCTCTAACTTACCTCCCCCTACGTCATGATACTACCCTCACTTACTCAATTATACAAGACTGTACAGTGATTGTTCTCTCCCAAGGCCCAAGACCAGCACACTCATCTGAAAGTCTTTGTTCTCTACCCAGCCCAATAGCACACAGATATTCAGGAGAAGAGTGAGAGAGAGAGGTGCTATGAACCTAGTCAAAGGCACCTGAAAGAAAAGGAGAGGAAAGAGAAGAGTAAAATGTAACAAAACAGTGACCCCATTAACACTGCCCCCACAAAAACAGAGCCCCCCATTAACAGTGGCGCCGCAGAGGGAAAAAAAATCTGAGGCAGCCACAATGCTCCTCAGAGATTATGTCCTATATACTATAGGGGTCTTAGTGCTGAGAACCCCACCAAATCAGTAAGTGACAATATTAACAGTGAAGGCCAGAGTGTCTACATCAACAGTGGAGGATGTAGCTGAACTAGAGCAGGTGCAGAGGAGGGCAACCAAGGTAATTTAGGGAACAGGTCTATTACACTACCAAGAAAAATTATCAAACTTGAGTTTGTTTAGTCCGAAAATAAGACAACTTAGGGAAGGTGTTCTTACAATGTACCAATATATGAATGGACAGTACAGAGATCTTGCCGATGATCTTTTTATACCTAAGCTTGTAACCATGACAAGGGGATATCCTCTATGTCTAAAGGAAAGAAGGTTTCACCATCAGTATACACAAGAATTCTTTACTGTAAGAGCAGTGAGACTGTTGAACTCTCTGCCTGAGGACCATGTGATGGCCAATTCATTGAAAATGTTCATGAAGGGTTTGGATTAGAGATGTACAAATCGATTCATTCTTCAAACTTCTTGAGCTGTGGGTTATTATCCTTGATCAACCAAGCATGTGTGTGTTCTCCCTGGGGTGAGGGAAGTAAGCTGTTGCCAGGTACCTCTGGCAGCCACTTCTCCTCCGTGAGAGCCAAGGATTGGGCATTTGGGAACTTTGCAGCCAAATAACCCCAAGCAGATGAGAAGAGTCAGGACAATACCATATTAGATGGTCAGGTGGTCCTGCTGAAATTGGTGGATTTGGCCAGCATGCATCTAATGTGTATGGCCTACTTAAAAGCCTGTCTCTGACCCAATTTACACAATAAGTGATAAGTAACACCGAAAATGTCTGCTAGAAAACACTGCAAAGGGTGAGGTGCTCTGTGAAAATCCAACACAATAACAGATTTGAGCATCTGCAGCATACCCTGAAATCCACACCGATTTTTTTTTCCGCTTTCTCAACCACATGCAAATATACTGTATTGTAAATTTCGGCCGATTTTCTGGGCAGAATCAACAGGCTATACCCAACACTTCTGAAGGTGGCCATAAAACATCAGACGTAGAAATTCTAAAACAAATCTGCCACATGTGAACATGCCCTAACTATCAGGCCCTATTTCCTCATTAAAGGGGTTGTTCAGTGGAAAGATACTGATAAACTATCCTGAGGATAGGTCATCATTATGAGATTGGCAGGACTTCTGGAACCCCCGCGGATCAGCTGCTTGAAGGGGTAGCAGCATTACTTGTGTGTCATCTCCATTGTATCAGTGGCACAGTGTAATTATAACTACTTGTTCCAATGGAGGGGACGTGCACGGGTTAGAGCTCTGTTCACAACACGTTTCTGGCCTATGTCAGAAGAGTACGCCTGCACAGTTGTATACCGTAGACTTTACACTCACTGGCCTAAACTGAACAGGTATGAGCCAGAAGGGTATCCACTTGGCAGGTTTACATCCAGAGGGTACTGTGAGCACTGCAGCATGCACAAATGATCTGCCTGGTAAACTGAATCAGTGATTGTGCAGGAACTGCTAAAATTCCTTTACTGGCTGAGTGGCTCGCGCAAATTTGTTGATGTGTTTTGATGTCATTGCGCGTTCGCCAATACTCACAGAAACAATGCATGCGCAAGATTACCAAGGCTGCGCGAGATATGCGGCCATCTTAATCTGCCGGAAGAGGGAGCGTCCAGAGGTGTGGGAACACTCTCTCAAAAGGGAGAATTCATTCAGATGGACAAATCAATTTGTATGGATCGATTTGCTCGTCCCTAGGATAACAGTACAACAGATCTACTGTTCTCCTGACAGGCCTAGATAAAGACATCCACAGAAAAGCACTGTACTTATCAGTGTGATGCTCTCATGGGGTCACTCATCCTCCTCCTCTCTCTCTGGTCTGACTCCAAAAGTCAAGGGAGACCTTTTACCATGTTAAAGGAGAAAGTTAAAGTGTAACTGCCGTTCTATTTTTATTTGTGTAATGGATAGGGGCAGTGATGTTAACCATTTTTGTAATATACTTTAATTACTGAAATCGTACATTTCTATTAAAAAAAAATAGCTCTAAAGTGGCCCATTTTGAGCCTTAGCAACACCCGTCGGCCTTCTGTTTACATAACACAGTCAGTGTTAGCAAGTCTCCACTGTTATGTAAACTGATGACAGACGGGTGTTGCTAAGGCTCAAAATGGGCCACTTTAGAACTATTTTTTTACTAGAAATGTACGATTTCAGTAATTAAAGTATATTACAAAAATGGTTAACATCACTGCCCCTACACATTACACAAATAAAAATAGAATGGCAGTTACACTTTAACGACTGGGACAGAAAGTACAATACATGGAGTGACTTCAAAAAAGATATTTTGAAAAAAAAAAATCAATATGTGATAAAACCATTTTGATGGAAGTGTCCCTTTAAAGAATGTAAGCAGATATAATAAGTAGTCACCGGGTAATAAATGGGGCGGAACAAGGTGACTGATAATAATGTGCTTGCCATCACCTGCCCTGCCATCAGCATCATCATCGATCACACGCTGAGTCACCATTGAGTTGCTAGAATAGCAGTGCACAGAGTTCAGGTAAGGTTAAGCTCACACTACAGTCGTGGCCACAATGCTCTGTTAGATCCACCACACTATGGATACCACCAGCACCCATCGAATCTTCTGACTTACAATGGGATCCGTCAAGTTCTGTCATTCTGTTAAATCTGCCGAATGGAGCCTCTGACAGGGGTGTGAACAAAGTCTAGCTTTTCTACTGGACAACTCAAACACCAAGGAAGGAGCGCTCTAAACACCTTCATGGGTCAACCTTACACGTTGCTATGTTATTTAGGGCTTTTAAAAAAAAAAAAAACATTAGTTTTTATTGAAATTCCATCAAGTATACATAAGGCAACATTCGATTTACAGGTATCATGGTATTCTTTTCAATTATACAGATTACATCAAAATGCAGCGGAAATGAAAAGACATAGAAAACTGTCTAATAACCTGAGGGAATCGAGATGTCCGTTCTTACATAAATTGTAGTCTTTGCTAACTAATAGCTAATATGGCATTTTTCAGACAGTACTGCGCATCTGATTAAGAGATAGAGAAATCAATCAAAGGGGTTTATAAAAAATAGAAGTGATCCAAACTTCCCATCAAGATAGATATTGACGTGACACGTTGAAAGCCGAGGTGGACATCCTTTCCTACCAGCATTGTTCATTAATGGACTGTAGAATGTTTGAGACGTGTATAGGTGTTCTTGTTTTCCAATTGGCCGCAATTTTTTGTCGCATAGATATGCATGCATGAGAAACTATAGTAGAATGTAAAAAGGAGAACTGTTCTATACCAAGGGATAGAAGAGCTAAAGCTGGGTCTGCGGCAATTTGAAATTGGCATATATCGGATAATATAGAAAAAAATCTGGTGCCAAACTTTCTTTATTAATCCACATTCCCACCACACATGCATATATGAACCAATTCCACTGTCACATCTCAAACACACATCTGATGTGTGGGGGAAAATACGTGACAGGCGGCACGGTGTGAGGTACCATCTATAGAATACTTTTCGATGAGTTTCCAATTGGGATATACACTTGGAAAATTTGCATACAGAGGTAAGAGCAGATTGCCGTTGATCATCAGTAAAGCTTGGATTTAAATCATGGTGCCAGTGGTCTTTAATTTTCCCCAATTTCTCCCCTTCCTCCATTAGCAAATTTCTGTAGCAAAAGGATATGCTGTGGGAATTGGAGTTAGGATTGGAGATCCATAGCCTTAATAAAGGACAATTAGAGGATTGAGCAATGGGAATCAACCCAGAGCTAAGCATATGTCTAAGTTGCATGTACAGGAACTACTCTGAGGATGGCAGGTTCTGTTTGGCAGCTAAAATGTGGAATTGATGTAGAGTAGGAACACTCAAATCTTTCAAGAAGTGGAGGCCTTTCTTGGACCAGGGTAATTCTGAGAAGTTAGGAACAAACAACTCAACAATAGATATAGGGATATCCATTCATTCTATGGTGTCAAAACATCTATGGAAGGATGGGTTAGTCCACAGCAGTATCACAGCTGAAATCGGGGATGTTAATTATGGAAAATTGTTGTGGAACCCAAAATATAAAAGGGAAAATAAGAAAGTTCGAATGCTGTGTTCCCTTAATAGGCCAAGCTCAATCTGAACCCATTTTTTAGAGACATCTCCAATCCACAATTGTTTCAGTTGGGCCAGTGTCACGGATTTATAGTATAAAGACAGAGATGGGCAGTTCACCCCACCCTGATGAATATGGGAAAACAGGATGTCCGCCTTGACCCTCGGTCTCTTCCCACCCCACACAAACCGCATAAGCAAGTTTTGCAAGGTTTGGATATAGGAGATTGAGATAAATATTGGTACATTTCTAAGAATATATAGGATCTTTGGTAGAAGAACCATCTTGGCCACAGCAATCCTCCCCAACCACGAGATGCTAAACAACCTCAAGGAGGATATTTTATTCTTAACCTCCTCTAATAATTCAAGAAAGTTAGTTTGGAACATTGTGGATGGTGGATAAGACAGCACTATTCCGAAATATAGCAAGTCAGTTTTGACCCATTGAAATTGAAATTGTGTTTTCAAATTTCGGAGTACTTTATGGTCTATATTCATCGGTAATATTTGTGATTTAGTCACATAAATTTTGTAATAGGAGGCTTCGCTAAAGCAATTAATAATACAACGGCTGCAATCAAGGATTGGGAGGGATTGGATAAGCTTCGAATGCTTTCCGTTAGGGGTTCCATGATCAAAGCGAAAATGAGAGGGGACATGGGACACCCTTGTTGGGTTCAATTCGTAATGTTCAACCTAGAGGATAGAAAGCCCGAAGTATACACTATCACATTGGGAAAAGAATAAAGAGCTAGGATGGCTACAAAGAAGCTTCCTTGAAATCCAAATTTTAATCAAGTAGCTCTCAGAAAGCCCCAATGAACCCTGTCGAACGCCTTCTCCGCATCCAAAGATAAGAGCAGAAAAGGCGTTCCACGACTCCATATTATATCCAGGAGGTCTATAAATCTTCTGGTACCGTCAGATATCTGTCTATTTTTCACAAATCCAACCTGGTCATTATTTATTAAAGTAGGCAAAATATCTACCAATCTATTGGACAATAATTTAGAAAAGATCTTGAGATCAGAATAGAGTAATGATTTGGGGCGGAAATTTGCTGGAGTGTCGGGAGGTTTGCCTGCTTTGGGAAGTGTGACTATTAGGGCAGAGAGCATTTCCTCGGGAATGGGATTGCCTCCAAAGAATTGCTGGAAACATCCCTTCAGGTATGAAGAGAGGATCGGGAAAAATTTCTTGTAGTACTCATTGGTTAACCCGTCTGGCCCTGGTGATTTGTTTAGTTTGAGAGAGGTTATTACTTGAGTGATTTCATCAATATGGATATCTGCGTTTAATATATCTAATGGTTCTGACGATAATTAGGGAAGAGAGATTTTATTCAGGAAGGTGTTAATTATCTCTTCAGTAGGTTGAGGAGTATCAGCGTCTAGGGCGAGATTATACAATTTAAAGTAGTAGGAGGCAAATTCATCAGATATTTATTGTGGATTCATAATTTTCTTACCTGCTCTGCCATATAAAAAGGGGATCCTAAGATTTGGCAGATTTAGCCTTAATCCTGTTTGCTAAAGATTTATTAACTCTGTTTCCGCAATAGTAATACATGGATTTGGATTTGCGGAGGTAGAACTCAAATCTGGATTGCATTAACGCATGTACGGCTCATATCTTACATTTTCAATTGGGTTGCAAAGGTAATTTTGGGAGATTTTTGGTTCTCACACTCTACTTGTCTAATCTGGCCTATGAGTAGTTCAATCTTTTGATGAGTATTTTAGAAAGATACCCCTCATGAACGCTTTGTGAGCCCACCAGATCGTGGACAATGAGACCTCATATGAGTTATTAAGAGTAAAATATTCCTGCAGAGCGGTGCGGAATAGAGGTAAGTATTCAGGGTTATTCAAAATGGAATTATTCAATCTCCACGGGGCTCGCGAGGGAGAGTATTGTATTGTAGGTTAATGAGTATAGAGGTAGGGGCATGGTCGGACCAAGTTATGGTTCCGATATCTGATGAAATTATATTTTGTAGTAGTCTTTTATCCACTAATACCATATCTATGCGGGAGTATGAGTTATGGGGGCTTGAGAAAAAAGTCTTTCAGACACATGGAATATGCAATAACTCTCTTAATGAGAGGTCTCTGTCCTTACTGTCCAGGGGTGTCTTGTCAATCGTAGGGTCAATAGCTTTATTATAGTCGCCGCAGTGTATAAAAAACCTGTGTCTAATTGGTGTCAGTTTGTTGAAAAAGGGGTGATGCTAGCCTTTAAAGGGCTTCTACCACCAGAAATACCGTTATGTAGCTGACTGGCATTGGCGATGCGCTAATGTCAGCTCTACATAACAGTATGTTTTTTACATTTCTCCCTGCAGCCGTTTTTGTAAAAAAAGCACTTTTATAATCTGCTAATGAGCCTCTAGGTGCTATGTGGGCGTAAAATCAGCACCTAGAGGCTCCGTCTACTCACCCTTTATCCCGCCCAGGTCCCCTGTTCTGCCCGCCCCATGATCTTTAGGCAATAAATTAGTTTCCTGCGCACCTATAAGGCTACTTTCACACTAGCATGTTTGCTGGATCCGGCAGGGTTCAGCAAAAACGCTTCCGTTACTGATAATACAACCATCTGCATCCGTTATGAACGGATCCGGTTGCGTTATCTTTAACATACCCAAGACGGATCCGTCATGAACTCCACTGAAAGTCAATGGAGGGGACGGATCAGTTTTCTATTGTGTCAGAGAAAACGGATCCGTCCCCATTGACTTGCATTGTGGGTGATGACGGATCCGTCTTGCTCCGCATCCCAGGACGGAAAGCAAACCGCAGAGTTTGGTTTGCTCTCCGGTAGGAGAACAGAATGCATTTTGGAGCATTCGTTCTGTTCAGTTACGTTTTATCCCCATTGACAATGAATGGGGACAAAAGGGAAGCGTTTTTCCCGGTATTGAGACCCTATGACGGATATTAACGCTAGTGTGAAAGTAGCCTAATGTCACAATGTAAGTTAGATACTTCTTTCAATATCAATACTTTCTCCATCTCAAGCAGCAAACCTTCTGGAGACCTACAAAAGGATTGAATACATTTGTAGGTCATCAATAATGTCTCCAAATGTATTCGAACGTCTACAAAGGTCTATGAGAGTGGAGCCTAAAGTGCTGGATAAAAGCATCATTAAAGGGCACATGTCAGCAGATCTGTACTATGACAACGGCTGACCTGTTCCATGTGGACTTGGCAGCTGAAGACATCTGTGTTGGTCCCATCTTCATATGTGCCCGTATTGCTGAGAAACATCAGGTTTTACTATATGTAAATGAGCCTCTAGGAGCAACGGGGGCGTTGTCATTACACCTAGAGGATCTGCTCTCTCTACAACTGCCAAGTCCCCTGAACTTTGATTGACAGGGCCAAGCAAACAGGATGATGGCCTTGCCCTGTCAACTAAAGAGGTGAGGATGTGGCATTTGAGAGACAGCAGAGCCTCTAGGTGTAATAACAACGCCTCCATTGCTCCTAGAGGCTCATTTGCATATATTAACCCTTAGGCCTCTTTCACACGAGCGTGATAAGAAAACTGAAGGTTTACAAACATCTCCTAGCAACCATCAGTGAGAAACGTATTGTATCTGAACCTGCTTCCGGATGCCATGCGTTTTTCACTGAAGACCCATTCATTTCTATGGGGCCAGGGCTGCGTGATAAATGCACAATATAAAACATGCTGCGATTTTCACACAACGCATAAGTGATGCATGAAAATCACCGATCATGTGCACAGCCCCATAGAAGTGAATGGGTCCGGATTCAGTTCGGGTGCAATGCGTTCACGTCACGCATTGCACCAGCGCAAGAAACGTGCTCGTGTGAAAGGGGCCTGACCCTGTGATTTTCCATTTTTGCGTCTTCATTTTTCACTCCCAGTCTTCCCATAGTCCTAACTTTTTAATTTTTCCATTCACATAGACTTATGAGGGCTTATTTTTTGCGTGACAAGTTGTACTTTCTAATGCAGTATGGCGCCATTTACGGTTGCGTAACATGCAGTGGGAAGCAGAGAATTTTTATTTTTTTTACACCGTACACTATGTGGTACAATTGACCTGCTATCTTCATTCTCCAGGTCAGTACGGTTACAGCGATACCACACTTGTAGAATTTTTCTTGCGTTTTAATACCGATTTTTTTTTTAAACCTTAGAGAATTTTTTATTTTGTTTTATCACCATATTCTGACCCCGATAACTTTTTTGTAGTTATGTGTACGGGGCTGTGTGAGGGCTCATTTTTTTGTGGGGCGATCTGTACATTTTAGCGATACCAATTTGAATTGTATGCAAATTTTTTTATCACTTTTTATTTTAAAAAAATTATTGGGGAGTCGACGTGAGAAAAAATGGCGAATTAGCTGTTTATGTTTTTTTTTTTCCGTTACGCCATTTGCCGTATGCCATTAATATTGTTATATTTTTATTGTATGGGCATGGGAGTGATTTGAACTTTAATATTTTTTTTTTTATATTTGGAAAAACTTTTTTTTTTTTACTTTTTTTAGGTCACTAGGTGACTATAACTTATCTAAGGAAACTATCCTGGAGATCTTTGCTTCGTATGGAAAGGACAACACCCAAGTGCCACTGGGACTAAAGGAGTTATCATCGATAACCTATCCTTATGAAGGCTGCTGCCCTACACGTCCCATTGGAGTCCGGCTGTCATGCTGTCCATGACCTTCTCGAAGCCCTCACCTCAGGGTCCTTAGATGCTGGACAACATGCCATACTAGTGACGTCACTTCTCATGTGTGGGGACCGGGGGGTCGGTGAGGGTGACCATGGTCCATGGTTGTCCTAGACAACCCTAAAGGATAACTTGTGTAATTCACCCCATACCACCTGTGGTCTGACCCCTCAACTACAACCTGACGAGGGGGCAGAGCCCTAGAATTACGCCCTGGATAATGAATAGTCAGTATTTACAGAACATTACTGGTCCATACTATCACTAATCAGGAGTGCCTCCAAAGCATGCTGGGAGTTGTAGTCTCCCAGCTCTCACTGTACAGCAGGACATAAGCCACCTGTAGCTGCTTACACAACCCAAGTAGAGGAAAGGCCTCGCCAGCCCAGCGCCGCTACCATCAGCAGCCCGTCACCATGATGGCACTTACTGCTCCTCCAGCTCCTCGGCCATCACAGGATCACGCTCCTGGAGTCTTGGCATCACACGACAGGGACAACAGACGGGCTGTCACCGGGACAAGCGCTGGAAAACTACTAACAAGGAGGCGGAGGGGAGGGGGAACTAAGAAGGCAGGGGGCGGAGACTCCGGGACGGGAATTGCGAAGGGGCGGGGTTATCGGCGTGCAGGGCGTGTCTAGGAGCCGACCGCGCCCATAGATGACGCCCACCTCAGAGAGGCCACAGTACATGTGAATTGTAATGGATGGGAGAGGGTGGGGTGTACCATCGCCTGAGAAGAACAGGGGGAGGGGAAAGTTACACAACTTTGGGAGGGAGGTTTCGTGTGTTCTGCTCTTTACATCATAGGCTGCTGTGGAACCTGCTGTGTCATGGTGAGGGCTGAATCTTGGCTCTAGAAGTACAGGCTCTAGTGCCCAGTACATGCAAATCTGAGGAGAGAACCGCCAAAGATGCCTCTGCACATCCCCTGTGATGGCCAGGACCCCTGTCCAACCATCCCACTGTATGTGAGGGGCGCTGCCGGCATCATTCTGATTGATGATACAGATGTAATAAATGTGGGTTAAAGGTCACATGTCAGCAGATCTGTACTATGACACCGGCTGACCTGTTACATGTGCACTTGGCAGCTGAAGGCATCTGTGTTGGTCCCATCTTCATATCTGCCCGCATTGCTGAGAAATAGGAGGTTTTATCATGGTGCCATATTCAACAATAACCTTTTAAATAATTAATAATACAACACAAACTTCAAATGGATGAAAAGGCCGCGGTCTTTATTAAATTCTTGGGGGTTACATAACTCAACCACTTTAAACCAATATAAAACCATATTTAATAATATTAAAGTCCATTTACTGAATTAAGTCCACCCAGAATTCTGAGCGACTAATCCCCCCCTAAAATGAAACAAAGACCGCGACAATATTCAGGGAGGGCGGGCGGGACAAGCCTCTTCTCTGTTCTTGACACGGCGACTGATCTCCACAGGTACGACACCTTCTTAACCACCTCAGCCCCCATGGCTTAAACACCCTTAATGACCAGGCCACTTTTTACACTTCTGACCTACACTACTTTCACCGTTTATTGCTCAGTCATGCAACTTACCACCCAAATGAATTTTACCTCCTTTTCTTCTCACTAATAGAGCTTTCATTTGGTGGTATTTCATTGCTGCTGACATTTTTACTTTTTTTGTTATTAATCGAAATTTAACGATTTTTTTTGCAAAAAAATGACATTTTTCACTTTCAGTTGTATAATTTTGCAAAAAAAACCGAGATCCATATATAAATTTTGCTCTAAATTTATTCTACATGTCTTTGATAAAAAAAAAAATGGTTTGGGTAAAAGTTATAGCGTTTACAAACTATGGTACAAAAATGTGAATTTCCGCTTTTTGAAGCAGCTCTGACTTTCTGATCACCTGTCATGTTTCCTGAGGTTCTACAATGGCCAGACAGTACAAACACCCCACAAATGACCCCATTTCGGAAAGTACACACCCTAAGGTATTCGCTGATGGGCATAGTGAGTTCATAGAACTTTTTATTTTTTGTCACAAGTTAGCGGAAAATGATGATTTTTTTTATTTTTATTTTTTTTCTTACAAAGTCTCATATTCCACTAACTTGTGACAAAAAATAAAAACTTCCATGAACTCACTATGCCCATCAGCGAATACCTTGGGGTGTCTTCTTTCCAAAATGGGGTTACTTGTGGGGTAGTTATACTGCCCTGGCATTCTAGGGGCCCAAATGTGTGGTAAGGAGTTTGAAATCAAATTCTGTAAAAAATGACCAGTGAAATCCGAAAGGTGCTCTTTGGAATATGGGCCCCTTTGCCCACCTAGGCTGCAAAAAAGTGTCACACATCTGGTATCTCCGTACTCAGGAGAAGGTGGGGAATGTGTTTTGGGGTGTCATTTTACATATACCCATGTATGGGCTGAAAGAAAAAAATGAATGGCACAGATTTCTTCATTCGCATCGATCAATGTGGATGAAAAAATCTCTGCCAAAAAAAGAAAAAGGAGGGGAAAGCCGTCTGCCAGGACATAGGAGCTCCGCCCAACATCCATACCCACTTAGCTCGTATGCCCTGGCAAACCCGATTTCTCCATTCACATCAATCGATGTGGATGAATAAATCATTGCCGGGATTTTTTTTTTTATATATACAAAGTGTTTGCCAAAGTATATGAACACCGCCACCTCCTCAGCTCATATGCCTCGGCAAACATATCTTTTACTGCAGAGGAGAAATCTCGTCTTGCAGCGCCGCATACACCGACTTGCGGGTAATCTGACAGCAGCGCAATGCTTCTGTCCGAATGCACATCAGTGCTGCAGCTGGTCGATCGGTTGGTCCACCTGGAAGGTAAAAAAAACAAAACAAAAAAGAAAAAAACCAGGCCGCAACGCAATAAATTTATTAACTTTTGAACAGAACATATAAACTTTTTTTAACTTTTTTAACTGAACGTTAACTTTTTTACTTACCGGTATTTTTTTTTTTGTTTAGTTTTTTTTACCTTTATAGAACAAACCTCTCCTTCCCCATGGGACAATGTGCAAAGCGCAAATCGCCCAAAGATGTGGCGAAGTACGTTATGCACTTTATCCCAGGTGAAAGGAGAGGTTTGCAGCAGCTGTGAGTAAAAGGGCCCTAATAGCCCTGTGTGCCTGTCCTGTGAGATGCAATCCCTATGCTAAGTGTACCTGTGTGTGGTACTTCCGGAAACACTCACCAAAGCATAGGGCAGGGTGGTCAGGACAGTCAGGACAGAAATAGCGGGTGTCACGCCTTATTCCACTCCTGCTACAGACACAACATCTTTTTCGGGGTGACGGTTGGGTTGAGGTACCAGGAACGACACTGGGGAAATGTCGCTCGTGTAGACGGCTAACTACACTGGTGGATGGGGCCACGGAACCTTCTGGATACAGGAGGTTCTCAATGATCTCTTCCTGGAATTTGAGGAAGGATCCTGTTCTCCCAGCCTTACTGTAGAGAACAAAACTATTATACAGCGCCAATTGAATTAAATATACAGACACCTTCTTATACCAGCGTCTGGTTCTGCGGGAAACTAAATACGGAGACAACATCTGGTCATTGAAGTCCACCCCTCCCATGAGCGCATTATAGTCGTGGACATAGAGGGGCTTTTCAATGACATGGGTTGCTCGCTCAATTTGTATTGTCGTGTCTGCGTGAATGGAGGAGAGCATGTAAACGTCACGCTTGTCTCTCCATTTCACCGCGAGCAGTTCTTCGTTACACAAGGCAGCCCTCTCCCCCCTTGCAAGACGGGTGGTAACGAGCCGTTGGGGGAAGCCCACGCGACTAGTTCGCGCGGTGCCACAGGCGCAAATCCGTTCTAGAAACAAATGCCTAAAGAGGGCCACACTTGTGTAGAAATTGTCCACATAAAGATGGTACCCCTTGCCGAATAAGGGTGACACCAAGTCCCAGACTGTCTTCCCACTGCTCCCCTGGTAGTCAGGGCAACCGACCGGCTCCAGGGTCTGATCTTTTCCCTCATAGATCCGAAATTTGTGGGTATAGCCTGTGGCCCTTTCACAGAGCTTATACAATTTGACCCCATACCGGGCACGCTTGCTTGGGATGTATTGTTTGAAGCCAAGGCGCCCGGTAAAATGTATTTGCTCGGGGGTATACAAATCTGCAAATTTCTGGTTGAAGTGGTCTATGAGGGGCCGAATTTTGTGGAGCCGATCAAAAGCTGGGTGGCCTCTGGGACGGGAGGTGGTGTTGTCGCTAAAATGCAGGAAACGGAGGATGGCCTCAAATCGTGCCCTGGACTTAGCAGAAGAGAACATGGGCATGTGATGAATCGGGTTCGTGGACCAATATGACCACAATTCATGCTTTTTAGTTAGACCCATGTTGAGGAGAAGGCCCAAAAAAATTTTAAGTTCGGAAACTTGGACTGGTTTCCACCGGAAAGGCTGGGCATAATAGCTTCCCGGGTTGGCGGATATAAATTGTGTGGCATACCGGTTTGTCTCTGCCACGACTAAGTCCAAGAGCTCCGCAGTCAAGAACAGCTCAAAAAATCCCAGGGCCGAACCGATTTGAGCCATCTCAACCCGAACTCCAGACTGGGCGGTGAAAGGGGGAACTAATGGTACGGCTGAAGTTGGTGACTGCCAATCAGGGTTTGCCAGCACCTCAGGGATTCTAGGGGCTCTACGGGCCTGTCTGTGCGGTGGCTGCGACGGGGTAACTACTGCACGTGCCACCGTACCAGCTTCAACTGCCCTTCTGGTGCTCGCCACGTCACCATGTTGTACGGCAGTGCTGGTACTAGGTCCAGGGAGGGCTGCGCTGCTGGTGTATGCCTCACCACGTGATCCGGCAGCGCCAGCCCCACTCTGCTGCTCTTGAAGCGGATCCTGCATAACCTGTGGTCTAGCGACACGGGGCCTGGTACGCCTGGTGCTATCAGGGACCTCCACCGCCTGATCGGGCAAACACTGCGTTTTGGGTGGAGGGCGAGCTAAGGTGACACTAATACAATTATAGATCTGACCGTGATCAGTTTTGATCACTTACAGATACTATAAAAGTACAAATGCTGATTAGCGATACGCTAAACAGCGAATAAGTGACTGCGGTGCGGTGGGCTGGGCACTAACTCACGCTAAACTACCTAACCAAGGGGCCTAAACTATCCCTAAAACCTAACAGTCAATACCAGTGAAAAAAAATAAGTGACAGTTTACACTGATCACTTTTTTTCCTTTCACTAGGTGATTGACAGGGGTGATCAAAGGGTTAATTGGGGTGCAGGGGGGTGATCTGGGGCTACAGTGAAGTGTTTGGTGCAACTCACAGTTCAGTCTGCTCCTCTGCTGGATCCAACCGACGAAAAGGACCAGCAGAGGAGCAGAGAAGCCATTTAACAGATCATATTTACTAATATGATCTGTTATATGGCTTGTGATTGGATTTTTTGAAAATCGCCAGCCTGCCAGCCAATGATCGTTGCTGGCAGGCTGGTGACGAACTTGTTCTTTAACTTTTGCCGGCCCGCGATGCGCATGCGCGGGCCGGCTTTGAGCGAAATCTCGCGTCTCGCGAGATGACGCGTATATGCGTGACTCTGCGCAGCGCTGCCACCTCCGGAACGCGAATCTGCGTTAGGCGGTCCGGAGGTGGTTAAATAGGTAGCTTTCCCGCCGCACCGCAACGCTAACCAATCCAGGTCCTAGATAAAAATAGAACAAGGCCCAGCAACCAGACAGCAACAGATTTAACCAATAATAATCACTGACCCTTCAGCCAAACGGACCAATCCTGAAGCTGCCCGGTATCCAACTGGCTTACTTCACCTGAAGAAAATAATCAGAGACACAAAGGGAAAAGGGAGGGGGGGGGGGGGGCAGAAAACCCAAAACCAATAGTACCATATGTTTCAATGGCACCATGAGGTGCAAAGCCTAATCAGGCCATGCCCCTATCAATATATGCAAATCAGCCTCTAAGAGCAACGAGGGCGTTACCATTACACCTAGAGGCTCTGCTCTCTCTGCAGCTGCCACGCCCTCTCCACTTTGATTGACAGGGCCAGGAGTGATGACCTTTCCACTGCCTCGTCCTGTCAATCAAAGTGGAGAGGGCGTGGTATTTACAGAGAGAGCAGAGCCTCTAGGTGTAATGGTAACGCCCCCATTGCTCTTAGAGGCTGATTTGCATATATTAAAACTTCCTATTTCTCAGTAATACGGGCACATATGAACATGGGACCAACACAGATGTTTTCAGCTGCCAAGCGCACAGGTCATAGGTGACAGATGCCCTTTGAGGAGACTTCTGCAGTCTGTGGACATGGAGGGAGATTTATCACAACTGGTGTAAAGTAGAACTGGCTTAGTCGCCCATAGCAACCAATCAGATTCCACCTTTCATTTTTCAGAGCTTGTTTGTGACTAAGCCAGCATCACCCCCCCCCCCCCCCATCGTGTCACACAAATAGGCTTCCTATGAGACAGATTAATCGTCACACTATGGACAGCACGTGGGGCAATCTGTGTATATTATGGTACTGTACTAGGAAATGAGTTGGTCAAACATTTATCAGGACCATGTATAAAATAACCTAGTTACCCATACTTATCCCTCACCTTCATTTTCAAGTGGATATCTAGAAACATACAAAATGCTAACACGCATGTAGTCCTACTTGGTTGTCATTACAATGGTGGTAATGGGTTTGTATATCTCAATATAAATTTGGTCTGTTTTGCAGGGCGGTATTTGTCGCTAGGCACTGTAGGGCTAACCTAGGGAGCTACCGCACCAGGAAACAGGAAAATGATTTGACCACGTGGTGCAGACCAGGTGTCAGGAATTAGGATTTCGATCTTACCTGGTTGATAGAAGGGGCTAGCCAGAGTCTCTTCAGATTTGCAGCGTGTGGGCCACCGATGTGTACCTGATGTCCTAGCCCTGTGATGGCTATCCTCCGGCACTCCAGCTGTGGTAAAACTACGACTCCCACGATGCACACTTGCTTGGCTGTTCTCAGAACTCCGTAGAAAAGAATGGGGCATGCTGGGAGTCGTAGTTTCACCACAGCTGGAGTGGCGGAGGTTAGCCATCATTGTGACCTAGACCAATCCTTGCTGCTGGTTCTCAGTCAGGATGGCGCTAACAGGGCATAGAGCCACAGTGTTCACCACTAGTAAGCTGTCTGAACTGGCCGAACGGAGTCCCGGGACTGGCCACCTCTCCAAATAGAACAGAAGTAAGGAGGATGGGCCAGGTGGCTTCATTTCCAAGTTGGGAAGCTCTCTGCCGTACGTCCATGCATTCAGGGGAGAATCAGTGGCAGGAGAAGGTCTATGGATCAAGGTCATTGGATGGCTGTAGGGCAAATGGCAGTGATGGGACTGGACCAAGCAGCATCCAGAGTCCAAATAATGATTGCTCACTGTTTATTGTTCTTCAGGTGGGAAGTCATGGGGAGCAGTCTGCAAGAGAAGAAGTAAGGAGGGAGCAGTCTTTGGGAGAGAAAGGACCATGAGGAGCAGTCTATGTGAGGGGGGGGGACAATGGAGAGCAGTCTGTAAGAGATCGTCTGACATTCATTTGCTGCTGAGCCAATCCAGCGGAGAGTGAATAACTTGCGCCACCACACTCAGCCAGTCACAGAGCAGGCTGTCTCTCTCATGACTGACTAAGCCATTAGGACCACACGCAGCTCACTATCAATGGCTACCATACCATGGTCTTGGGTGATCATCATCCTCATGTCAAGAGGGTCTCTACAGCATCAAAGGAGAAGTCTGCAGCAGAAGTCTCCAGGACCTGGACAGAAGTGACAGCCTCCAGTGTTAAAGAGGACCTTTCACCAGTTTTTACTTTATAAAAGCGATACCTCACACTGTAGCCCATGTTCCCTAGATGTCATATCGCAAATTTTTTTCATGGTATGCTCCTCTGTTGTGCCGCTGTGCCCCTCCTTCTGTTTAGGCACCCTGTATGCTAATTAGTATCATCGGAACAGGGAGGAGGAGACATCAGCTTTTCTCAGTGGGCGTCTCTTCTGTCTGGCTGTGGCGCTGTCCAATCACAGCAGAGCGCGTCACAGCCATGGAGAAGGTGAGCTGTTTTTTCTCAATGGCTGTGACGCGGTCCGCTGTGATTGGACAGCGCCACAGCCAGACAGAAGAGACGCCCACTGAGAAAAGCTGATGTCTCCTCCTTCCTGTTCCGATGCTACTAATTAGCATACAGGGCGCCTAAACAGGACGAGGGACACAGTGGCGCAACGGAGGAGCATATCATGAAAAAAATTAGCGATATGACATCTAGGGAACATGGGCTACAGTGTGAGGTTTCGCTTTTATAGAGTAAAAACTGGTGAAAGGTCCTCTTTAAAGTGGTTGGGACATTGTTGGATTAAAAATACCGTAACAAGCTGCTCACACTGAGTTGGCACTGGTGGTGTGGCTGTATACAATGCTGGTGTGTGCCATCTATAGCCAATACAGCGAGGTACCATGGTGGGGATTATCAGGATACCCCGTCTCACATCTCCTCTCTCTGCACTGCACCTGCTGTTTCTGGCCCACATGGTTCAATTTACCGCTCTGGTCTCCATCCCAGAACCATTACCTTTTACCATGTAGGACCATGTTCCCTAAGATATACTTGTCCTCATTACTGCTCTTACACCTTCCTACCTACCTACCCATAATTGAATACCCGTTCATCCTATTATTCTTCTGATCTTGAGACGCATTGGTATCCTTGACTTTATGAATTATGTTCATTACCATCCTGTATATCTCTTGTACATTATAATCATATACACTGCGTGCAGAATTATTAGGCAAATGAGTATTTTGACCACATCATCCTCTTTATGCATGTTGTCTTACTCCAAGCTGTATAGGCTCGAAAGCCTACTACCAATTAAGCATATTAGGTGATGTGCATCTCTGTAATGAGAAGGGGTGTGGTCTAATGACATCAACACCCTATATTAGGTGTGCATAATTATTAGGCAACTTCCTTTCCTTTGGCAAAATGGGTCAAAAGAAGGACTTGACAGGCTCAGAAAAGTCAAAAATAGTGAGATATCTTGCAGAGGGATGCAGCACTCTTAAAATTGCAAAGCTTCTGAAGCGTGATCATCGAACAATCAAGCGTTTCATTCAAAATAGTCAACAGAGTCGCAAGAAGCGTGTGGAAAAACCAAGGCGCAAAATAACTGCCCATGAACTGAGAAAAGTCAAGCGTGCAGCTGCCAAGATGCCACTTGCCACCAGTTTGGCCATATTTCAGAGCTGCAACATCACTGGAGTGCCCAAAAGCACAAGGTGTGCAATACTCAGAGACATGGCCAAGGTAAGAAAGGCTGAAAGACGACCACCACTGAACAAGACACACAAGCTGAAACGTCAAGACTGGGCCAAGAAATATCTCAAGACTGATTTTTCTAAGGTTTTATGGACTGATGAAATGAGAGAGTCTTGATGGGCCAGATGGATGGGCCCGTGGCTGGATTGGTAAAGGGCAGAGAGCTCCAGTCCGACTCATACGCCAGCAAGGTGGAGGTGGAGTACTGGTTTGGGCTGGTATCATCAAAGATGAGCTTGTGGGGCCTTTTCGGGTTGAGGATGGAGTCAAGCTCAACTCCCAGTCCTACTGCCAGTTTCTGGAAGACACCTTCTTCAAGCAGTGGTACAGGAAGAAGTCTGAATCCTTCAAGAAAAACATGATTTTCATGCAGGACAATGCTCCATCACACGCGTCCAAGTACTCCACAGCGTGGCTGGCAAGTAAGGGTATAAAAGAAGAAAATCTAATGACATGGCCTCCTTGTTCACCTGATCTGAACCCCATTGAGAACCTGTGGTCCATCATCAAATGTGAGATTTACAAGGAGGGAAAACAGTACACCTCTCTGAACAGTGTCTGGGAGGCTGTGGTTGCTGCTGCACGCAATGTTGATGGTGAACAGATCAAATCACTGACAGAATCCATGGATGGCAGGCTTTTGAGTGTCCTTGCAAAGAAAGGTGGCTATATTGGTCACTGATTTGTTTTTGTTTTGTTTTTGAATGTCAGAAATGTATATTTGTGAATGTTGAGATGTTATATTGGTTTCACTGGTAAAAATAAATAATTGAAATGGGTATATATGTGTTTTTTGTTAAGTTGCCTAATAATTATGCACAGTAATAGTCACCTGCACAGACATCCCCCTAAAATAGCTAAAACTAAAAACAAACTAAAAACTACTTCCAAAAATATTCAGCTTTGATATTAATGAGTTTTTTGGGTTCATTGAGAACATGGTTGTTGTTCAATAATAAAATTAATCCTCAAAAATACAATTTGCCTAATAATTCTGCACTCCCTGTATGTATCTGTTATTGTGTTACGGTCTGAAAGTGGTCTTTATGGAGCGAAACGTGACCTGGACATGTAAATAAATCTCATACTGCACTTTGCATATATACTTTGGAGTGCTGTAGAACTTGAGATAGGAGAAGCAGGCCTAGGACAAAACCAGCCAGAGAGGAGCAAAGACGTAGAATTAGGCTACATCTACACAACGACATTTGTCACGCGACATTTTGTTGCACTAATGTTGTGCGACAATTTTTATAATGGCAGTCTATGGTGGCAGTCTCACTGCAACATGCTGCGACTGCGACGCAACAGTCGCAGAAAATCCATTTGAGATAGATTTTTCTGCGAATGTTGCGTCGCAGTCGCAGCATGTCACATGTTGCAGTGCGACACCATAGACTGCCATTATAAAAATTGTCGCGCGACATTAGTGCAACAAAATGTTGCGCTACAAATGTTGCAGTGTAGTTGTGCCCTATCTGTCGCGCGACTTATTGTCGCGCAACAAATGTCGTTGTGTAGACGTAGCCTAAGAGAGACAAGTGTTATGGTGGAGCCCAGGGCCGGCGCTACCATAAGGCAGACCAAGCGGCCGCCTTAGGGCGCGCCCTGCGCAGGGCGGAAGAATGAATGAATGTTTTTTTTTTTGCACTTGACTTACTTGAACCTGCCGCGGCCGCCGGCGCTCGTCTAGTCTAGAGTAGTCAGGGACTCGGGGCAACAGATATCACCCGCCCGCCCCCCCCCCCCAGCCTGCGTGTGCGGCTGTGTGCCGGGCCGCCCGGCTGGACTCGTAGTCAGGGCAACATAGCTAGCTAGGCACTTAGGCAGAGATAGATGATCATAGATAGATGAATGATAGATATTCATTCATAGGCTCAGTGCGCCGCTCTGGCTGCCACTAGTGACAACTGACAAGTCACCTGCACAAGAAATTGAATCAGAGGTGAGGGACCAAGAAATTGAAGCAGGGACTAGAGGTGAGGCGAGCTGACTGTGTCTGTGTTGTGTTTGCGCTCACCGTCCTGGGTTCATTAAAGGGTTTCTATTACTTCGTTTCACATAATTAGTAGTCAGACACTAGCGATCCGCTAGTGTCTGCTCTGCCGAACCATCCTAATATAATTGCTTTTGGGGCAGCCGTTTTGCTAAAAAAAGAACTTTTATTAATATGCTAATGAGCCTCTAGGTGCTATGGGGGCGTCATTAGCGCCTAGAGGCTTGGTCTACCTTCACAAACTGCCGCCGCCCAGCGCGTCCCTCCAGCCCACCCATCTCCTCCTGAATGCGATCCTCCCTGTGAGCGCCTGTATTCGGCGCATGCGCAGTGAATGTCTGACCGCTTCACTGCTCAGACATCTCCACTGCGCCTGTTCCTCGGAGCACTATGATGTCATCGCGCAGGCGCAGTGGAGATGTCTGAGCAGGGAAGCGGTCAGACATTCACTGCGCATGCGCCGAATACATACTTTCACAGGGAGGATCGCATTCCGGAGGAGATGGGCGGGCTGGAGGGACGCGCTGGGCGGCGGCAGTTTGTGAAGGTAGACCGAGCCTCTAGGTGCTAATGACGCCCCCATAGCACCTAGAGGCTCATTAGCATATTAATAAAAGTTCTTTTTTTAGCAAAACGGCTGCCCCAAAAGCAATTATATTAGGATGGTTCGGCAGAGCAGACACTAGCGGATCGCTAGAGTCTGACAGCTAATTCTGTGAAACGAAGTGATAGAAACCCTTTAAGAAAGGAGCTGAGCTGAGTACTGCAGTAAGTCATCACCTGCAGGGGAGAATCCCAGTAATGCATTTGAGGTCCCGTCAGTCGTCAGATAATTAGTGACTGTGAGGGGTCCGCATGTGAGAACGCTATACAGTAGGCCACGTGTTACGTCCCTTGTGGCCCCTTATTTCATACACCGAAGGAGTCAAGAGTAGAGATATAACGGTTGCAATGTTGCTTTCTGGGTTCATTGCTGTAAATGAATATGTAATATTTCATCTTCCTGTAACAGGGATGAGAATATTCATGATCTGTTGCATCAGCCCCATGGTGTGGTTAGTACTTTATCAATGGAATTAAATTAAGGGGAAAGGTTTGACCGTCTGAGTCACGCTCCGTGTGGAGAGGCAGATATGGAAGCGTTCAGAGGTGTGGGATGAATGATAATACTTACGGGGGAGGAAGGTGAGATCACTAATGTCCATTTATAAGTGTCATCAGTAAACATCATCATACTGAGCGTCTATGATGGCAGCTAGAGGTCTATACAACCCCGGAGAAACTCATCTCGGCCATCTTCTTAAGATTCTGAATAGACAGGAAGATGACAATGATTCCTTGATTTGTTTTATTCTGCTTCTATTCTCATTCTATTGGGCCATCATCTAGGCATATCTGTTCCTGGGAAAGCTGAGTGGCAATCGATATGGCAAGAGTGAACGTACCATAACTTGTGTCTCGTCTGACTACCAGACACAGCCGTCAGCCAGACTGAAGACGCAGCCAGCAGCAGGAGTCAGACAGTCACAGCCCCACTCAGGTGTTAACATGGAGGCCTTGAGGGGGAGAAATGTGACATGGGGAGCTGATGGCTGACATGGGGGGGCTGATCTGAGGCATTGGGGGTCTGATTGGTAGTCTGGTCTGAGGTGTAATGGAATATATTTTTTTCTTATTATCCTCCTCTAAAACCTAGGTGCGTCTTATGGGCCGGTGCGCCGAGGGGGGGGGGGGGGGGGGGGCGCCAAAATGTAGCTTCGCTTGTGTTGGCAAAAATCCTTGCACCGGCCCTGGTGGAGCCTACCAGTATGGAGACGAGGTGTGAAAATCTGAGAGACTTGAGGACTCTACGGCCACCTTGTCCAGGAGATGAAAGGCTTTGGGAGCCAGGATATGCTTTAGATACAGACTGGGGTTCTGCTAAGGACTACATCCCGCTCAGGAAACCTTTAGTACTGTATTGTGAGTAGACAGAAAAGTGAGAGAGCAAAGAATAACAAGAGAAGGGTACAACCCAATGTCTGGGTGCCTAAAGGGAGCCTGTCACCTATTTTTCCACCAATATAACCCACAGTAATGGCCATCTGAATGTTGGCTAAGCATTGTTAACATACGAGCATGTAATTCGTATGTTTGCCTGATGTCAGACAAGGGGAGGAAGCATTGAGGAGGAGACATCAGGGAATGCGGGCAGTTTTGGGCACTTTGAACGGGAAAGTCTGCCTACTGGGAACTTGCGATCAGTTTTCCAAAGGAATAAAACAGCTTTTTCTGCAGATTAAGGCTACATGCACATGACGGTATGTGTTTTGTGGTCTGCAAATTGCGGATCCGCAAATAAAAAAAAAACGGATGACATCCGTATGCTATCCGTTTTTTTGCGGATCCATTGTAACAATGCCTAAAACGGACAAAAATAGGACATGTTCTTTTTTTTTTTGTGGTGATACGGAACGGAGATACTGACGCGGACAGCACACGGTATGCTGTCCACATTTTTTGCGGACCCATTGAAATTAATGGGTCCACATCCTATCCGCGAAAAAAAACGGAACGGACATGGAAACAAACAACGTTCGTGTGCATGTAGCCTAAAAGGGTATTCCAGTTGTTAGAAGTTATCCCCTATCCACAAGACAGGGGATAACTATCAGATCGGTGGGGGTTCTACCTCTGGGCCCCCCACCGATCATGAGAACGGGGGCCCCATACCCCCTGCAGCCCCCATGAAAAAAAAGGAGTGGACGGTCGCACATGCCTGCTGCCGCTCTATTCATTTCTATGGGAGTTCCGGAGATAGCTGAGTACAGCTCTCACCTATCCCCGGAATTCCCCCGCTCATGTGATCGGTGGGAGTCCCAGCGGTAGGAACTTTCAATCTAATAGTTATCCCCTATACTATGTATAGGGAATAACTTTTAACAAGCGGAATACCCCTTTAACAATGCCTATCCAACTTCTGATGGCCACTACTGTTAGTTACATTAGTAAAAAATAGACAGACTTCCTTTAACCCCTTAAGGACACAGCCTTATTTCACCTTAAGGACCAGGCCATTTTTTGCAAATCTGACCAGTGTCACTTTAAGTGCTGATAACTTTAAAACACTTTGACTTATCCAGGCCATTCTGAGATTGTTTTTTCGTCACATATTGTACTTCATGACACTGGTAAAATGAAGTAAAAACATTTTTTTTTTATTTATAAAAAAATACAAAATTTACCAAAAATTTTTAAAAAATTGAAAATTTCCAAGTTTCAATTTCTCTACTTCTATAATACATAGTAATACCTCCAAAAATAGTTATTACTTTACATTCCTCATATGTCTACTTCATGTTTGGATCATTTTGGGAATGATATTTTATTTTTTGGGGATGTTACAAGGCTTAGAAGTTTAGAAGCAAATCTTGAAATTTTTCAGAAATTTTCAAAAACCCAATTTTTAGGGACCAGTTCAGGTCTGAAGTCACTTTGTGAGGCTTACATAATAGAAACCACCCAAAAATTACCCCATTCTATAAACTACACCCCTCAAGGTATTCAAAACTGATTTTACAAACTTTGTTAACCCTTTAGGTGTTCCACAAGAATTAATGGAAAATAGAGATACAATTTCAAAATTTCACTGTTTTGGCAGATTTTTCATTTTAATAATTTTTTTCCAGTTAGAAAGCAAGGGTTAACAGCCAAACCAAACTCAATATTTATGGCCCTGATTCTGTAGTTTACAGAAACACCCCATATGTGGTCGTAAACCGCTGTACGGGCACACGGCAGGGCGCAGAAGCAAAGCAATGCCATACGGTTTTTGGAAGGCAGGTTTTGCTGGACTGTTTTTTTTGACACCATGTCCCATTTGAAGCATCCTGATGCACTCCTAGAGTAGAAACTCCAAAAAAGTGACCCCATCTAAGAAACTACACCCCTCAAGGTATTCAAAACTGATTTTACAAATGTTGTTAACCCTTTAGGTGTTCCACAAGAATTAATGGAAAATAGAGATACAATTTCAAAATTTCACTTTTTGGGCAGATTTTCCATTTTAATATTTTTTTTCCGGTTACAAATCAAGGGTTAACAGCCAAACAAAACTCAATATTTATGGCCCTGATTCTGTAGTTTACAGAAACACCCCATATGTGGTCGTAAACCGCTGTACGGGCACACGGCAGGGTGCAGAAGGAAAGGAATGCCATACCGTTTTTGGAAGGCAGATTTTGCTGGACTGTTTTTTTTGACACCATGTTCCATTTGAAGCCCCCCCTGATGCACCCCTAAAGTAGAAACTCCAAAAAAGTGGCCCCATTTTAGAAACTACGGGATAGGGTGGTAGTATTGTTGGTACTAGTTTAGGGTACATATGATTTTTGGTTGCTCTATATTACACTTTTTGTGAGGCAAGATAACAAGAAATAGCTGTTTTGGCACCGTTTTTATTTTTTGTTATTTACAACATTCATCTGACAGGTTAGATCATGTGATATTTTTATAGAGCCGGTCGATACGGACGCGGCGATACCTAATATAGTCTGAGAGCCATAATTTTTTCAGTTTTTGGGCGATTACCTTGGGTAGGGTATGATTTTTGCGGGATGAGATGACGGTTTTATTGGCACTATTTTGGGGTGCGTGTGACTTTTTGATCGCTTGCTATTACACTGTTTGTGATGTAAGGTGACAAAAAATTTAGCACAGTTTTTATTTAAATTTTTTTTACGGTGTTCATCTGAGGGGTTAGGTCATGTGATATTTTAATAGAGCCAGTCGATACGGATACGGCAATACCTAATATGTATACTTTTTTTTTATTTATGTAAGTTTTACACAATAATATAATTTTTGAAACAAAAAAAAATCATGTTTTAGTGTCTCCATAGTCTGAGAGCAATAGTTTTTTCAGTTTTTGGGTGATTATCTTAGCTAGGGTCTCATTTTTTGCGGGATGAGATGACGGTTTGATTGGCACTATTTTGGGGTGTATATGACTTTTTGATCGCTTGCTATTACACTTTTTGTGATGTAAGGTGACAAAAAATGGTTTATTTAGCACAGTTTATTTTTTACGGTGTTCATCTGAGAGGTTAGGTCATGTGATATTTTTATAGAGCCGGTCGATATGAACGCGGCGATGCCAAATATGTATGCTTTTTTTAAATTTATGTAAGTTTTACACAATAACAGCGTTTAAAAAAATAAATAAATTATGTTTTAGTGTCTCCATATTCTGAGCCATAGTTTTTTTATTTTTTGGGCGATTGTCTCAGGTAGTGGCTCATTTTTTGCGGGCTGAGGTGACGGTTAGATTGGTACTATTTTGGTGGACAAACGCCTTTATGATCGCTTGCTGTTATACTTTTTGTGATGTAAGGTGACAAAAAAATTGTTTATTTAGCACAGTTTTTATTTTTTATGGTGTTCATCTGAGAGGTTAGGTCATGTAATATATTTATAGAGCCAGTCGATACGGACGCGGCTATACCTAATATGTATACTTCCCCCTCCCTATTTTATACCAATTTTTTTTTTTACTTTATTTGGGGAAAATGACGTTTTTGTTTATTTTTACTTGAAACTTTTAATTTTTTGGGGGGAAAACTTTATTTTTTCAACTTTTTGTTTCATATTATTTTTTGTCCCACTTTGGGACTTTAACTTTTGGGGGTCTGATCCTTTACAATGCATTCCAATACTTCTGTATTGGAATGCATTGGCTGTATGAGTAATACTGTGTGTATTACTCATACAGCTTCCGGGGCATCGCGCTGCCTTCCATGCCATGTCAATTCAGACCTGCGGTTTGCGGCGATCGCCGACACAGGGGGGGGGGGGTGGTGGTCACGGGACCCCCCTGCGCATTTAGCCGAGGTGTCTGCTCAATGATTTGAGCAGGCACCTTGTTCCGATCACCGCCCGCCGGGCAGTGGTGATCGGAACAACACATGACGTACCGGTACGTCATGTGTCCTTAAGGACTCGGGAACCATGTGTCCGTAAGGGGTTAAAGGCGTTCTCCGGGAATTAAGAAAATGAAAATACTTAAATATTACTTTATTATAAACATATTCCCAAATACCTTTCATTAGTTATAATGGCTTGTTTTGTCTGGAGAGCAATCATCAGCGGAAATAAAATGTCCGCCGTCCTATTAGTACAGACAAAACCTGTCCTAATCACACAGCAGGACAAGTTAGGCTACTTTCACACTAGCGTTCCGTTACTGATAATACAACCATCAGCCTCCGTTATGAACGGATCCGGTTGTCAGAGTTAAACTGATCTGTCTTGCTCCGCATCCCATGACGGAAAGAAAACTGCAGCTTTCTGCGGTTTGCTCTCCGGTATGAAAACGCAACCAAACGGAACAGAATGCATTTTGGAGCATTCCATTCTGTTCAGTTACGTTTTGTCCCCATTGACAATGAATGGGGATAAAACGGATCTCAATACTGGAAAATAGAAACGCTAGTGTGAAAGTAGCCTTACTTGACAACTGAGGTAAAGAGCTGCCTCATCCTCCTCTCTGCTCTACTTGTTAGGGATACAGCTGATAAGATCTTTAGCTGAATCTGTAGGAATGGAGTTTATGAGGAGACATGAAGTACAGAGATGACGGACAGGACAGACTGTGATAATGCAGACTGCATACAAGAGCTGCTGCTCATTAGCCACATAGCCACTTCCTCTCTGTACTTCATGTCTTCTCATGAAACTCCATTCCTACAGAGATTCAGCTGAAGATCATATTAAACTGTATTCAGGATCATAAAACCTGACAAGTAGAGCAGAGAGGAGGATGAGGCGGCTCTTTACCTCAGTGTTGTGAAGTAATTTGTCCTCCTGTGTGATTAGGACAGATATTATGTGTACTAATAGGATGGTGGCCATTTTATTTCTCCTAACGATTGCTCCCTAGACAAAATGAGCCGTTATACGTAATGAAAGGTATTTAGGAATATATTTATAATAAAGTAATTTTTAACTATTTTCATTTTCTTAATTCCTAGAGAACCCCTTTAAGCCAGAGTGCAATGTGAGGAAGACTGGTAAATGCAAATTGTGAGAGAATTGCCATTCCTTGCATGTTGAGAACTGCGACTACTGTAGTGAAATTTTATTTGCCAGTAAAGAGTTGTTTTTGGTGCACCGCCACACTGCTTTACCATGGCTTCTTGGGACCCTGCCTTGCATCCCACAACACCCACCAACACCAAGGGCACCCAGAACAACATTAGACAGGAGACCCCGACATCTCTAGAGTGTGCCCCATGGGAGAAAAAGTTGTGACCTCCCATCACTGCATGGCCTGAGGAGTAATGGAGGCAGAGCTGTCACCGTGAGGACCACTCCCATATTGCGGGTCGCTGCATATGCATGTGTCTGTCCCTTTAAAGGGAAGCTGTCACCAGGATTTTGTGTATAGAGCTGGGGACATGGGCTGCTAGATGGCCACTAGCACATCTGCAATACCCAGTCCCCACAGCTCTCTGCGCTTTTATTGTGTTAAAAAACTGTTTTGATCCATATGCAAATGAACCTGATATGTGTCCTGTGTCCGGAGATGAATCCAGCGGAAAGGAGCCCAGCACCGCCCCGCGTCCTCCGAATCTCCTCCTTGCTGGCTGACGTCACAGAGCTGGAGAGCCGAAATCTCGCGATGCGCGAGCTAGCGCATGCGCAGTGTCGGCATCATGTTCATTCCCTGTACTGGCATCAGCACAGGGAACGAACTACGCATGCGCTAGCTCGCGCATCGCGAGATTTCGGCAGTGGGACAGTGAGAGATAGTGAGAGATAGTAATGCTATGCAGCATTGTGCCTGGCCTTGTCATGGGGCACTGACAATTATGGTGGACTCACCATAGACCCTACAGGGAAATTTCCCGCCGGGCCGATGCACAGGCCGATGTGCTATTTGGCGCTGCTCGGGCGGTATTCTGTGCTGCACTACATTATTGCTGGCCCCACCTACTTATCTTGCCCCACTTGCTGTAAATCTGGACCCACCTACAGCAGGGGGCCACTTTTAGGGTTTTTTCCAGAGCCACATTAAATTGGTTTCCTGAGTTAAATACTAATAACCTATCCTCTGGATATTAAGATTAGGGATGAGCGAATTTCATATTTTGAAGTTCGTGTGCGGGTCCGTGTTGTGGTGTTTACTAAATTGCGTTATGGATTCTGTTACCATGGACCATAACGAAATTCCATGAGAGGCATTCCGTTATTCATTCTGTCATAGTAGAAGTCTATGGCCTGCATAACGGATCCATTCAGTTTCCGTTATGCAGGAGAGGACTCCATCATAACAGAAACCAGACGGATCAATTTTGCAGCCTATAGACTTCTATTATGATGGAATGAATAACGGAATGCCTCTCATGGCATTCCATCATGGAGTTGCATTATGGTCCGTGGTAACAGAATCCATAACGCAATTCAGTAAATACCACAACACGAACCCGCACACGAACTTCAAAGTATGAAATTCGCTCATCCCTAATTAAGATCATCAGATTTGCCCTAGCTAGACCCCATTATTGTCAATGGGGTCCAGTTGTAAACGGCAGTATCTGGCAAGGCCGGGTCCATTTAACGGAGGTGTGAACCTACCATAATAAAAGATGCTCCAGAATTGGTATTGTTTGGGTATGGCGACAGATCATCTGTTCTTCAGGACTTTTAAGGGGTTTTCTGGGATTTTTTAACTGATGATCTGTCCTGCTTGGTGGGGATCTGACACCCGGGACCCCTACTGATCAGCTGTTTGAAAAGGCCCTGGTGCTTGCAGTAGCACAGTGGCCTTCTCACAGCTTAGCCTATGCCATGTGACATCACATTCTTCTGTCATGAGGCCTAGGCACATTGAAGTGAATGGGGCTGAGCTGCCATACTAAGCACAACCGCTATACAATGTACAGCGCTGTGCTTGGTAAGCATGGAGAAGGCCGCGGCACTCACAGGAATGCCAGTGCCTTCTAAAATAGCTGATGGGCGGGGGTCATCGGTGTCGGACCCCCACAGATCAGATACAGTATTTAAGTCTTGAAAAACCCTTTTAGGCTACTTTCACACTAGCATTTTTACTGGATTTGGCAAGGTTCAGCAAAAAACGCTTCTGTTACTGATAATACAACCATCTGCATCCGTTATTAATGGATCCGGTTGTATTATCTGTAACATTGCCAAGACGGATCCGTCATGATCTACATTGAAGGACAATGGGGGACGGATCTGTTTTCTATTGTGTCATAGAAAATGGATCCGTCCCAACTGACTGGCATTGGGGGTCATGCCGGATCCGGCTTGCTCCGCATCCCAGGACGGAAAGCAATCTACAACATGTTGCGGTTTGCTCTTCAGTATGGGAACACAACTAAATGGAACGGAATACATTATGGAGCATTCCGTTCTGTTCAGTTTTGTCCCCATTGACAATGAATGGGGACAAAACTAAAGCGTTTTTTTTCCGGTGTTAAGCCCCCTATGACGGATCTCAATACCGGAAAACTGAAACGCTAGTGTGAAAGTAGCCTTAACAGTCTGCCCATGATCACTCTTGTGGAGGTATTATATATATTAGGGCAAAGATGGCAGTAGTGGGCTCTTATATTACAACACAGTAAATGTAGTCGCACTGTGACCAGCCAGTTGCTGGGGTCTGGCAGCATTGTGGGATGTCACAGCATGGCTGCCTTCACTTTCTTTATGTTGCAATGTAGCATCCTGATACTGCACTACGTGTCCTTAGCCTGACCAGTACCTCCTCCTCCCAACCTATAGAGCCACATTGCACACGGACACTCATACAAGTAGTGCAGTAGTAGTTTACTTCACACAGAACAAGGGCACTTTACGTGTAATCACATGTTTATTGCAGACTGATGAAGGGTGTCCGCTGGTAACACAGACATGGCTGCTCTGCACTCCCTCTCCAGACCTGTCACTCGCCTGTCACCGGTGCATTGCATTTGACAGCCAGGGCCTACCTGCCGCGACTTCCGGCGAGTGGTGATGACGTCACCGGCAGTGGAGCAGCGCCACGTCTCTTTGCTGCAGTGTACTTCCGGTCCGGGCGTCCGCAGTAATGTCGGTGTCGGTTCTGTCGGTGGTGTCCCGCTTCTTGGAGGAGTATGTCAGCTCCACTTCTCAGCGGCTCAAGCTGCTGGACGCCTACCTGCTGTACATCCTGCTGACCGGGGTCATGCAGTTCCTCTACTGCCTGCTGGTGGGCACCTTCCCGTTCAACTCGTTCCTGTCCGGCTTCACCTCCTGCGTGGGCGCCTTCATCCTGGGCGGTAAGACAGCGGCTGGACGTGTCAGTGCAGTGCTGGGGAGTGTGTCCCTCTCTGCGCTGGGGACGTGTCACCGTGGGGAGTGTGTCCCTCTCTGCGCTGGGGACGTGTCACCGTGGGGAGCGTGTCCCTCTCTGCGCTCGGGACGTGTCACCGTGGGGAGCGTGTCCCTCTCTGCGCTGGGGACGTGTCACCGTGGGGAGCGTGTCCCTCTCTGCGCTGGGGACGTGTCACCGTCGGGAGCGTGTCCCTCTCTGCGCTGGGGACGTGTCACTGTGGGGAGCGTGTCCCTCTCTGCGCTGGGGACTTGTCACCGTGGGGAGCGTGTCCCTCTCTGCGCTGGGGACGTGTCACCGTGGGGAGCGTGTCCCTCTCTGCGCTGGGGACGTGTCACCGTGGGGAGCGTGTCCCTCTCTGCGCTGGGGACGAGCCACCGTGGGGAGCGTGTCCCTCTCTGCGCTGGGGACGAGCCACCGTGGGGAGCGTGTCCCTCTCTGCGCTGGGGACGAGCCACCGTGGGGAGCGTGTCCCTCTCTGCGCTGGGGACGAGCCACCGTGGGGAGCGTGTCCCTCTCTGCGCTGGGGACGAGCCACCGTGGGGAGCGTGTCCCTCTCTGCGCTGGGGACGAGCCACCGTGGGGAGCGTGTCCCTCTCTGCGCTGGGGACGAGCCACCGTGGGGAGCGTGTCCCTCTCTGCGCTGGGGACGAGCCCCCGTGGGGAGCGTGTCCCTCTCTGCGCTGGGGACGAGCCCCCGTGGGGAGCGTGTCCCTCTCTGCGCTGGGGACGAGCCCCCGTGGGGAGCGTGTCCCTCTCTGCGCTGGGGACGAGCCCCCGTGGGGAGCGTGTCCCTCTCTGCGCTGGGGACGAGCCCCCGTGGGGAGCGTGTCCCTCTCTGCGCTGGGGACGAGCCCCCGTGGGGAGCGTGTCCCTCTCTGCGCTGGGGACGAGCCCCCGTGGGGAGCGTGTCCCTCTCTGCGCTGGGGACGAGCCCCCGTGGGGAGCGTGTCCCTCTCTGCGCTGGGGACGTGTCACCGTGGGGAGTGTGTCCCTCTCTGCGCTGGGGACGTGTCACCGTGGGGAGTGTGTCCCTCTCTGCGCTGGGGACGTGTCACCGTGGGGAGCGTGTCCCTCTCTGCGCTCGGGACGTGTCACCGTGGGGAGCGTGTCCCTCTCTGCGCTCGGGACGTGTCACCGTGGGGAGCGTGTCCCTCTCTGCGCTGGGGACGTGTCACCGTCGGGAGCGTGTCCCTCTCTGCGCTGGGGACGTGTCACTGTGGGGAGCGTGTCCCTCTCTGCGCTGGGGACTTGTCACCGTGGGGAGCGTGTCCCTCTCTGCGCTGGGGACTTGTCACCGTGGGGAGCGTGTCCCTCTCTGCGCTGGGGACTTGTCACCGTGGGGAGCGTGTCCCTCTCTGCGCTGGGGACTTGTCACCGTGGGGAGCGTGTCCCTCTCTGCGCTGGGGACGAGCCACCGTGGGGAGCGTGTCCCTCTCTGCGCTGGGGACGGGCCACCGTGGGGAGCGTGTCCCTCTCTGCGCTGGGGACGAGCCACCGTGGGGAGCGTGTCCCTCTCTGCGCTGGGGACGAGCCACCGTGGGGAGCGTGTCCCTCTCTGCGCTGGGGACGAGCCACCGTGGGGAGCGTGTCCCTCTCTGCGCTGGGGACGTGTCACCGTCGGGAGCGTGTCCCTCTCTGCGCTGGGGACGTGTCACCGTGGGGAGCGTGTCCCTCTCTGCGCTGGGGACTTGTCACCGTGGGGAGCGTGTCCCTCTCTGCGCTGGGGACGTGTCACCGTGGGGAGCGTGTCCCTCTCTGCGCTGGGGACTTGTCACCGTGGGGAGCGTGTCCCTCTCTGCGCTGGGGACGAGCCACCGTGGGGAGCGTGTCCCTCTCTGCGCTGGGGACGAGCCACCGTGGGGAGCGTGTCCCTCTCTGCGCTGGGGACGAGCCACCGTGGGGAGCGTGTCCCTCTCTGCGCTGGGGACGAGCCACCGTGGGGAGCGTGTCCCTCTCTGCGCTGGGGACGAGCCACCGTGGGGAGCGTGTCCCTCTCTGCGCTGGGGACGAGCCACCGTGGGGAGCGTGTCCCTCTCTGCGCTGGGGACGAGCCACCGTGGGGAGCGTGTCCCTCTCTGCGCTGGGGACGAGCCCCCGTGGGGAGCGTGTCCCTCTCTGCGCTGGGGACGAGCCCCCGTGGGGAGCGTGTCCCTCTCTGCGCTGGGGACGAGCCCCCGTGGGGAGCGTGTCCCTCTCTGCGCTGGGGACGAGCCCCCGTGGGGAGCGTGTCCCTCTCTGCGCTGGGGACGAGCCCCCGTGGGGAGCGTGTCCCTCTCTGCGCTGGGGACGAGCCCCCGTGGGGAGCGTGTCCCTCTCTGCGCTGGGGACGAGCCCCCGTGGGGAGCGTGTCCCTCTCTGCGCTGGGGACGAGCCCCCGTGGGGAGCGTGTCCCTCTCTGCGCTGGGGACGAGCCCCCGTGGGGAGCGTGTCCCTCTCTGCGCTGGGGACGAGTCACCGTGGGGAGCGTGTCCCTCTCTGCGCTGGGGACGTGTCACCGTGGGGAGTGTGTCCCTCTCTGCGCTGGGGACGTGTCACCGTGGGGAGCGTGTCCCTCTCTGCGCTCGGGACGTGTCACCGTGGGGAGCGTGTCCCTCTCTGCGCTCGGGACGTGTCACCGTCGGGAGCGTGTCCCTCTCTGCGCTGGGGACGTGTCACCGTCGGGAGCGTGTCCCTCTCTGCGCTGGGGACGTGTCACTGTGGGGAGCGTGTCCCTCTCTGCGCTGGGGACTTGTCACCGTGGGGAGCGTGTCCCTCTCTGCGCTGGGGACGTGTCACCGTGGGGAGCGTGTCCCTCTCTGCGCTGGGGACGTGTCACCGTGGGGAGCGTGTCCCTCTCTGCGCTGGGGACGAGCCACCGTGGGGAGCGTGTCCCTCTCTGCGCTGGGGACGAGTCACCGTGGGGAGCGTGTCCCTCTCTGCGCTGGGGACGAGCCACCGTGGGGAGCGTGTCCCTCTCTGCGCTGGGGACGAGCCACCGTGGGGAGCGTGTCCCTCTCTGCGCTGGGGACGAGCCACCGTGGGGAGCGTGTCCCTCTCTGCGCTGGGGACGAGCCACCGTGGGGAGCGTGTCCCTCTCTGCGCTGGGGACGAGCCCCCGTGGGGAGCGTGTCCCTCTCTGCGCTGGGGACGAGCCCCCGTGGGGAGCGTGTCCCTCTCTGCGCTGGGGACGAGCCCCCGTGGGGAGCGTGTCCCTCTCTGCGCTGGGGACGAGCCCCCGTGGGGAGCGTGTCCCTCTCTGCGCTGGGGACGAGCCCCCGTGGGGAGCGTGTCCCTCTCTGCGCTGGGGACGAGCCCCCGTGGGGAGCGTGTCCCTCTCTGCGCTGGGGACGAGCCCCCGTGGGGAGCGTGTCCCTCTCTGCGCTGGGGACGAGCCCCCGTGGGGAGCGTGTCCCTCTCTGCGCTGGGGACGAGCCCCCGTGGGGAGCGTGTCCCTCTCTGCGCTGGGGACGAGCCCCCGTGGGGAGCGTGTCCCTCTCTGCGCTGGGGACGAGCTTGTAACTCACACTACCAGGATTAAAGGGGTTCTCCGGGCTTTTAATATTAATGGATAGATGATCAGTATCGGACCTGCTGGGGTCTGGCACCTGGGACCCCCGCTGATCAGCTCTATGAAGAGAAGGCACACATGTCTATGGCCAGGAGGCAGAGAGACAGGAGACGGCGCGTGCCTTCCCTTCATACAGCTGATTGGTTGGGGTGCCATGTGTCAGACCCCTGCCTATCTGATACTGATGACCCATCCTGAGGATAAAACTTTGTTCTAATTAGGGTCCATTCACACATCCGCAAAATGGGTCCACATCCGTTCCGCAATTTTGCGAAACGGGTGCAGACCCATTCATTTTCAGTGGGGCCGGAAGGTGCTGTCCGCCTTTGCGGATCCGTACTTCCGCATCCGTGCTTCCGTTTCTGCCAAAAAATAGAACATGTCCTTTTCTTGTCCGCAATTGCGGACAAGATTAGGCATTTTCTATTATAGTGCCGGCGATGTGCGGTCTGCAAATTGCGGAATGCACATTGCCGGTGTCCGTGTTTTGCGGATCTGCAGAACACTTACGGACGTGTGAATGGAGCCTTAGAACAAAGTTTGATGCAAATCGACTTTGGATGTTTCATCTGACGTCGATTTGCTCATCCCTAGTCATTAATATTAAAAGCCTGGAGAACCCCTTTAAACGTGATGCCCCATTAAGACATCTTATCCCCTATCCACAGGATAAGTGACTTACTGGTGGGGGGTCTAATTACTCAGGCCCCCGCCAATCAGATACTTATCCCCTAATCTTGTGCTTAGGGAATAGGTTGTCATAATTGGGAGACCCCTTTAAAGCAATCATTGTGTACAGTAACATAACCTGCGATTCCCACGGGAGTGGTTCTAATGGTGGGTGAATATTGCATTTATATTATGTGACAGAAATGATTGGTGGGAGTATGGGGGTCCTGTTTGCCTCTTTACTGCCCAGCAGGAGTTAAACAAGCAGTGTATAATGTGATGGAAAAATGAATCAATCCAGTAAAGGAAGCAATATGGATAATCACAATACATTAGTAAGTGCCTTGTATAAAACTTCTCTACATGATAAATGCCACTTACTGAAGTGAGAGGACCCCTTTAGAGGGTATTCTGAGGTTTTTTTCCGAGGACCTGTAGACATTGTCGTCTGTCATCACACCTGGAAATGTATGAATAAATTGGCAGCCCGGTGTTAATATTCACTTTGCTAGTGTGGGGGGGGGGCACTTATTGGACATCCTCGCTGCATAGCAGGTATCAGCCACTTGGCAATGTATTCTTACATTTCTAGGAAGAATAACAGAGGGATGCTACAACAGTCATGAGAGAGCTGAGGGAGTACAAGTACTTACATGTCAGGAGAGGTGACCGGTTGGGTGCACATGTCCTCTGTACGGGGATGCCTCCATCACTAATGTATTCCCTCTTCTCCCGCAGTGTGCTTGAGGATCCAGATCAACCCCCAGAACAAGGGAGACTTCCTCAGCATTTCCCCGGAGAGGGCTTTTGCAGACTTTCTTTTTGCCAGCACTATTCTGCATTTGGTGGTCGTTAACTTTGTCGGATGAGATTCCTTCTCCTGCCTGTTGTGAGGTTTGTATATTGTGCCCACATATGCCACCCTGTATTCAGTCACCAACCATGATTGCTCGGGTTATAACCTTGGCGACCTTTGTGCAACTTTGGATGACTGTTTTGCCTAGTTCAGGGCCCGATGGTTCAAGACACAGGGGATCAAGGAGCACAAAACAGAATCCCCGTGTCACGTCCCCCCAGGATCTTACACGGTCAGTATTTGTAATCCAAAACTAGGCGAGGCCCACATCTTTCCTCCGGTGGGCGCCGCTCCTGGTATGGGTTTACAATCCTGACTGTGTGAACACAGCCTTACAGGCATAAGACAGCTTGTCAGCTTTGGAGTGTTCCTTTAAAAGGGTTTTATTAATCCTTGTATAGTGAAAGGTATCCAGCTCTGTGATGTGCTTTCTGGTTTATTTCCTGACCATTTCCAAGATCTCGGATTGCTTGCTGTCAGTAAATGGAAAGCATTCACATTCATGAGCTGAAACCTGATTTGTTTTTCCCAGTCGCACAGGGACAGCGCTCATTGCAGGATATGAAATTCCCCTTGTACTCCGCCACACAGTGATGTCATTGGGACGCGTTTTGGACATGTTTTCAGCTTCTAAATGTACACAATTTTTCCATTCCCTGACAGGAAGCATGAAAATGACCACCTTGTCAGAAGTAAATGATGCTTGGTGTTGTAGCAGGCAACCAGTCTTAGGCCTCTTTCACACGGGTGTCGCGTGTGAGGGCCAGACAAGATGCGGGTGCGTTGCGGGAAAATGCATGATTTTTCCGCGCGAGTGCAACATGTTTTAATGCGTTTTGCACACACGTGAGAAAAATCTGCATGTTTGGTACCCAGACCCGAACCCAGACTTCTTCACTGAAGTTCAGGTTTGGGTTAGGTGTTCTGTAGATTTTATTATTTTCCCTTATAACATGGTTATAAGGGAAAATGCCGTATTTTTCTCTTTATAAGACGCACCTAGGTTTTTGAGGAGGAAAATAAGAAAAAAATATTTTGAACCAAAAGGTGTGCTTTTAGTAGGTTTTGAACTAATGGTGGTCTGTGGTAGGGATCGACCGATATTGATTTTTTAGGGCCGATACCGATAATTTGTGAACTTTCAGGCCGATAGCCGATAATTTATACCGATATTCTGGGAATTTTCATTTTTGAGAAAAAAAAAAATTCCTACACAATCTGCTGAAAATTAATATGTTTATTGTTAATGTGTATTTTTTTTGTTTATTGTTAATGTGTATTTTTTTTTTATAAATCTTTTTCATTTATACTTAATATTTTTGTGTTTTTTTTTTTTACTAACTTTTAACCCCCTTAGGGACTAGAACCTTTGTCCTATTCACCCTGATAGATCTCTATCAGGGTGAATAGGATCTCACACTGTCCCTGCTGCTCTGTGCATAGTGCACACAGCAGCATGGAGCTGAACATGGCAGCCAGGGCTTCAATAGCGTCCTGGCTGCCATGGTAACCGATCGGAGCCCCAGGCTTACACAGCTGGGGCTCCGATCGGAGGAGCAGGGGAGAGGGGATCCTGTGGCCACTGCCACCAATGATTAATACTGGGTGGGGGGGGGGGGGCGCACTGCGCCACCAATGTTTTTACTATTGGCCGGGATTGGGATGGTGGTGGGGGGCGCACTGCGCCACCAATGATTAATACTGGGGGGCTTGGGGGGGCGCACTGCGCCACCAATGAAGATAAGTCTCTCGATCATTCATATACAGGAGGCGGGAGCTGGCTGCAGAATCACATAGCCGGCTCCCGACCTCTATCAGCGGTAGCTGCGATCCGCGGCACCTGAGGAGTTAACTACCGCGGACCGCAGCTATCGCTCATAGAGGTCGGGAGCCGGCTATGTGATTCTGCAGCCAGCTCCCGCCTCCTGTATATGAATGAATGAGAGGCTTATCTTCATTGGTGGCACAGCGGCCACAGCCCCTCCCCTCCTCTTATGTTCTATCCCCTCATTGGCGGCAGTGGCAGCAGCAGCACAGGGGGAGGAGACACTGCTTCCTTCTCCCCTGTGCTGCGGAGGGAACACAGAGAGCGCTGACAGCAGCGCGTTCTGTGTTCCCCATACGTTATCGGTATATCGGCAAAATAGATGCCGATACCGATAACGTTCAAAATCCTCAATATCGGCCGATAATATCGGCCAAACCGATAATCGGTCGATCCCTAGTCTGTGGATGACGCACTGTTATGGGGGGGGGGGGATCTGTGGACGACGCACTGTTATGGGGGGGGGGGGGAGATCTGTGGATGACGCACTGTTATGGGGGGGGAGATCTGTGGATGACGCACTGTTATGGGGGGGGAGATCTGTGGATGACGCACTGTTATGGGGGGGAGATCTGTGGATGACGCACTGTTATGGGGGGGGAGATCTGTGGATGACGCACTGTTATGGGGGGGGAGATCTGTGGATGACGCACTGTTATGGGGGGGGAGATCTGTGGATGACGCACTGTTATGAGGGGGGAGATCTGTGGATGACGCACTGTTATGGGGGGGGGGAGATCTGTGGATGACGCACTGTTATGGGGGGGAGATCTGTGGATGACGCACTGTTATGGGGGGGAGATCTGTGGATGACGCACTGTTATGGGGGGGGGGGAGAGATCTGTGGATGACGCACTGTTATGGGGGGGGGGGATCTGTGGATGACGCACTGTTATGGGGGGGGGGGGGGAGCTGTGGATGACGCACTGTTATTGGGGAGGGGGGGAAGATCTGTGGATCCCCATAAGTGTCATCTACAGATCCCCCATCAGATGCATCAGTGTGGAGGGAGGAGGCGGAGACACTCATGGCGGGGCCCGGTGCAGTGATTCTACTCTAATACACCGGGCCCCGCAACTGTTAAATACATTAAATCCGAATGGGTCCGCAATTACTGTACTTACTGTAGTGCCTTATGTATAGCATTAATACAGCACACTTTTGGGGGGAAAAAAGTGCGTCTTATAAAGCAAAAAATACGGTAATAGCATTCTTAATACAGAATGCTTAGTAAAATGTCCATTGAGGGGTTAAAAATAATAAACTAATTTAACTCACCCCATACACTTGATCGCATAGCGGATCTCCTTCTTTCTACTTTCTTCAGGACCTGGCTAAAGGACCTTTGATGACGTCACTGTGCTCATGACGTCACCACAGGTCCGGTTTATCAAAAAAGAAAGAAGACATGCCAGGCTGAGAGTTCAAGTGGATTAAGGTGAGTTTATTAATTTTTTTTTTTTTTTTTTAACCCCTCCAGCGCTATTTTACTATGCATTCTGTATTAAGAATGCTATTATTTTCCCTTATAACCATGTTATAAGGGAAAATAAAGATTGGGTCCCCATCCCCATCGTCTCCTAGCAACCGTGCGTGAAAATCGCACCGCATCCGCACTTGCTTTTGGATGCTTGCTACTTTCACGCAGCCCCATTCACTTCTGCGTTAAAAACGCACAATATAGAGCTTTCTCCGGTTTTCATGCAACGCACCAGTGATGCGTGAAAATCACTGCTCATGTGCACAGCCCCATAGAAATTAATGGGCCCTGATTCAGTGCGGGTGCAATGTGTTCACCTCACGCATTGCACCCGCACGGAATTCTCGCCCGTGTGAAAGAGGCCTTAGAATTGCCTGGGCAACCGCCTTCAGCGCAGCGCTGGGGTCGCAGCTTCAGTTTGGTATGTGGATGTATGTTTCCTCTCCGGAGGACGGTCCTAACAAGTGTGCGGATGAGATGGTGACTGGCGGGTAATGATGGCACAGTAGACACGTGTCAGTATAGCAACCAATCAGAATCCTAGATAGAAAGTGAAGCAAAAATAACATAGGAGCCAATTCATCGGAGCGAGTGTAGAGCAGGAAGCACACGGTCTGAGCACTGGCACATTATTTGTCCACTTCTTGTGGCCAGGAAACATGGACGAGTCGTCGCTGGTCTGAATCCGATGTTGGTTACTGTGAGCAGCGCAGATACGTTTCTGTTATATTCAAGGTGGAGTCTCGGGAATAAGTCACCGCAGGGCAATGGTCAGATTTACGGTTTGTGAAACAAAAGCTGTAGGCTTCGTCTCCCATTAACCCATTCACTGCAGAAGGTCTTATGTCATGTTTTGTGGCTTTGAATGCTTCCTGCCGTTATAATCCACGTTTTTAGAGCTTCAGACTTATTCACTCATATTAAAGAATGTGTAATATTCAGGGTGTAGCACTTGTTGGAAGTCAGGGAGGGGAGTAGAAGCTGCTGATCTGTCCCAGTCATCCCCCCGTCCACCTAACAGAGGCCATGTGACTGCGCCCGTCGACATATGGGAGTAGCATAATGCTTTTAATGTATGATTTAGGTTTGTGTTTGCCAAGTGAAAATGGCCCTGTCAGGGGAAAGAGTTTTAACCTTTGTGTGTATTGTCTTCATATAATATGTTTTATTTTTATTATTATTATTTTCTCGTATTACCTGCCATTTTTGTCCTTTAGACCTCCTTTGTGGGGGGGTTTCCTGCCCGTGCCTTCCAGAGGTTTACTAAATGCTGGCATAGCACACGGGTACCCTGTAACCATGTGCTATGCCAGGATTAGCTGAGTGGAGCAGGCTCCTGCTTTGCTGTGTGGAGATCTGGGTACAGAGTACCCATGTGCTATGGCAGCATTTAGTAAACCTCTGGGTGGCACGGGCAGAAGCAGCAATATGCACTCCTGCCCGTACTCGTTGCACTGCAGCCACATTGAAAAAATGTGTTCTCCGCACACCGCTGAGGTGTACTGAAAAGTCAATTTTAGGTGCACAGGGAAAGGTGCACTTTAGGGGGGTGGGGGAGGGAGTCTATTAAAAATACAAAAAACATTAATAAAGTATATTACAAATACTCTTAGGCCTCATGCACACGACCGTATTTTTTCACGGGCAAAACGGGCTTCCGTTGGTCCGTGATCCGTGACTGTTTTTTCGTCCGTGGGTCTTCCTTGATTTTTGGAGGATCCACGGACATGAAAAAAAAGTTGTTTTGGTGTCCGCCTGGCCGTGGGGACGGATCCGTTTGACGTTGACACAATATGGTGCAATTTCAAACGGATCCGTTCCCCCATTGACTTTCAATGTAAAGTCAGGAAGCCCTATTATACCATCGGATTGGAGTTTTCTCCAATCCGATGATATATTTTAACTTGAAGCGTCCCCATCACCATGGGAACGCCTCTGTTAGAATATACTGTCGGATATAAGTTAGATCGTGAAACTCATATCCGACAGTATATTCTAACACAGAGGCGTTCCCATAGTGATGGGGACGCTTCTAGTTAGAATATACTACGAACTGTGTACATGACTGCTGCCTGGCAGCACCCGATCTCTTACAGGGGGCTGTGATCCGCACAATTAACCCCTCAGGTGCTGCACCTGAGGGGTTAATTGTGCATATCATAGCCCCCTGTAAGAGATCAGGGGCTGCCAGGCAGCAGGGGGCAGACCCCCCTCCCTCCCCAGTTTGAATATCATTGGTGGCCAGTGTGCGGCCCCCACCCCCGGCCCCCCCTCCCTCCCTCCCTCTATTGTATTATCATTGGTGGCCAGTGTGCGCCCCCCTCCCTCCCTCTATTGTATTATCATTGGTAGCCAGTGTGTGGCCTTTCCCGGCCCCCCCTCCCTCCTTCTATTGTAATATCATTGGTGGCCAGTGTGTGGCCTCCCCCGCCCCCCCCTCCCTCCCTCTATTGTAATATCATTGGTTGCCAGTGTGCGCACACTGGCCACCAATGATATTAATACAATAGAGGGGGGGCCGAACACTGGCCACCAATGATAATACAATAGAGGGAGGGAGGGGGGGCCGGGGGGGGCCGCACTGGCCACCAATGAAATTAAAACTGGGGAGGGAGGGGGGTCTGCTGCCTGGCAGCCCCTGATTTCTTATAGGGGGCTATGATATGCACAATTAACCCCTTAGGTGCAGCACCTGAGGGGTTAATTGTGCGGATCACAGCCCCCTGTAAGAGATCGGGTGCTGCCATGTACACAGTTCGTAGTATATTCTAACTAGAAGCGTCCCCATCACTACTCATCTCTGAAAAAGCTTTTATGCAGACGGATCTTCGGATCCGTCTGTATGAAAGTAACCTACGGATCACGGACGCGGATGCCAATCTTGTGTGCATCCGTGTTCTTTCACGGACCCATTGACTTGAATGGGTCCGTGAACCGTTGTCCGTCAAAAAAATAGGACAGGTCATATTTTTTTGACGGACAGGAAACACGGATCACGGATGAGGCCTTATTAGGTCATTAGGGACATGTTAACAAAAATGTATACAAAAGTTTAGTTACTCTTTAATAAACGAAGTTATTCACCGAATTTCACCTCACTGGAGCCCATACGTTTGAATGCTGTACGGAGACAGATCTCCATACAGCATGCTAACTAAGTTCGCTTTGTTGAAACATACATATAACATCACTGCCTGCACACATACAAAGTTTTATTCAATTCCAAAAACTTCTATTTATTTTTTGTTACTGTCTGGATGACCTGTTACTGTCTGGATGAGCGAATCGACTTCGGATGAAACATCCTAAGTCAATTCGCATAAAACTTCATTTCAATACTGTACGGAGCGAGCGGTTCGTACAGTATTAGAATGTATTGGCTCTGATGAGCCGCAGTGGTACCTTGGAATCGAACCCGAGTTCGGGAAATGGTTTTTTATAGTAGAAATCAATTTATGAAGTTATTATTGGCTCGTCGGAGCCAATACATTCTAATACTGTATGGAGCGCTCGCTCTGTACAATATTGAAATTAAGTTTTATGCGTATCGGCGATGACATAGAAGGGTGCGTCACTCCCTCCTCTCCTGCCACGCTCCACCACGCCTCCTTCCACTGCTTTGCCTGGGCTTGGGATACATTGAAGACCCGCCTTGCTCGCTCTGCTGGTCCTTTTGTTTGACCGTGGCAGGTGTCGCTGAGGATACGTGCCTACACGTGATTCCGTATCTATTGAAGGTTTGATCACCTGTAGACCCGACGAGGTCTCTATACCATCTGCTGCCTCCTATGCATGAAGGCTTGCCCGATCGGACCGGATCCTGTTAGGGATTCTTCTGGTGTCCTGGCCTTTGTCCCCTTTCTGCCTACCGGATCCTGTGGATTTTGTTAGTAATATTTCTTATCTAAGGAAAGGGTATAGCATTAAGGAGAAGTTGTTAAAGAAGCTGCAATATCAGCCATGAATGACTTTTCTAGTAATAAGATAAAAGTAAATAGAAAAGCCATGCAGAATGCAAGTCAAGCATTTTCAGATTATTATTTTTATTTTTTTTGTCTGACAAGGCTCAGCAGAGGCTTTTTTTTCAAGGGTCAGATATACTTTACGGAATCGGGTCGCCCAGAAAAAAACTTCTGTCAAGGGTGATTTCCAATCAAGATAAAAACAAACAGATGGGTAGTGTCCGTTTAATGGATGGTAGAATTGTTAAGGATGAAGAGTCTATAAAGGGAGTTTTTTTTGATCATTTTTTGATTTATATAAAGCAGATACCAGTATTACCGATGAAATGATGGATTCCTATCTGGATGCTATTTCTTTTCCAGTTCTTACAGATATTCAGAGAGAATCGCTTTAGTAGAGGATGCAATTAAAGCATGTACTGGTAACTCATCCCCCGGGTCAGACGGATTCCCATAGGAATTCTATCGTAGATATAGGGAGGTTATGCTTCCTAGTCTGCTGAAGGTTTTTGTTGACTCATTTAAAGATGGGACTCTACCGGAATCAATGACAGAAGCTATAATAACATTAATATTGAAAAAAGGTCAGGATCCTTTGGATCTGGGGTCATATAGACCTATATCCTTACTGAATACCGATGTGAAGCGTCTTTCAAGGATTCTCACTACAAGACTTTCTAACGTTATTTCTTCAATTAAGCACCCAGACAAGAATGTTTTTTTTCCAAATAAGGGTACCCAATACAATCTTCATCGGCTATTTATGAACATTCAGTCTTCCGAGGGGTCTCTCGCTTCATGCTTCCAAGACTTTTGACAGGGTGGAGTGGAGATTCCTTTGGAAGGTTTTGGGTAGGGATCCACCGATTATCGGAGTTACCGATATTATTGGCCTATATTCATGATTTTCAAAGTTATCGGTATCGTCATCTAACCTTGCCGATAATGCATCCAGCGCTCTATCACAGAACATGACTACGCTGCTGTCAGCGCGCCATGTTCCCTCAGCAGCACAGGGGAGAAGGAGTCACTCTCCTTCCCCCTGTGCTGCGCTGCCAATGAGGAGAGGGGCGGGCGCACTGCGCCACCAATGAAAGTTAACGTCTAATACAAATACAGGAGGCGGTGCTCAGCCCATATGACAGGAAGCTGCGATCAGCGGCAGTTAACCCCTCAGAGGCAGGGTGCCGGCTATGTGATTCTGCGCCGACGCACCCACCTCTTGTATTAAACCTTAACTATCATTGGTGGCACAGTGCGCCCTCCCCAGTATTAAAAACATTGGTGGCACAGTGCGCCCTCCCCAGTATTAAAAACATTGGTGGCGATCATACTAATACAACTTTTCCAAGACTCATCCAGCTAGTTAAGGGCTCATGCCTAATTCTTTCAGTAAGGTCTCAGGCCTAGATATAAACTTGTTAAAAAACCACTCTCATGCTAGTGGATAGTTTTGTACTCTCTACTGAAGGAGCTCTGACTATGCTGAGTGTTTCTTATTTTATCTCCTAAGATTGAAGATTTTATACAGCTTTATCTGATTCCATTATTAACTAATATTGAGTTCAAAAATTGGGATATGGCTCTGACTTCCTTTATTTAGAGCTGACAGAGTCTGGTCAAGATGGTGATTTTGCCCCAGCTCCTCTATATCCTTAGGAATCCACCTATATGGGTAGAGGATACGTTTTTTAAAAGTATCGAGAGAATTATTAATGATTTGTTGTGGGAAAGAAAAAGGATAAGGCTTAAACTGGAATATCTATACAAGCCTTTAGATCAGGGAGGTTTGAATCTTCCCTACTTCAAGGGTTATTTTATAGCCGGTCAACTGTGGCTATACTGCGAATGGAAAAAGAGTGTATTGTGTACTACTCTGAGGAAATCCCCATATAACAACATATTCACATTATTGGATTCAGGGCAATTGACTAATATGCAACAGGAGTATAGAGAGGCTAAAGAATTATCATCTAAGGCAGACATGCTCAACCTGCGGCCCTCCAGCTGTTGTAAAACTACAACTCCCACAATGCCCTGCTGTAGGCTGATAGCTGTAGGCTGTTTGGGCATGCTGGGAGTTGTAGTTTTGCAACAGCTGGAGGGCCGCAGGTTGAGCATGCCTGATCTAAGGCATGGGACATTATTCGAGGATGGTTGGGAATAACAGGATCCCTTAATCCCCTCTGGTATAATTTTCAACTACAGGCTTTAGATAAAATAGCCGAGGACCAGTATTGGCAAAGTTTTTTTTATATGTAGCACACGTGGTGAAGAATGGAGAGATACTGAGAATATGGGTGGTTTGTCCTGGTTTAGATATTTTCAATTACGTTCATCACTTTCTAGTGTTAAAAATAAATCACTGTTGGAGATAGATATCTCTACCTCCCTAAATGATTTTATGGAATTTAGATCACAGGGTTAAGATTGCACATTTGTGTAAATTTTTGCTTAAGGCACTATTTAATAAAACTCAGTCACCAGGACAAAGGGCTTGGGGAGTAGATTGCCCAAGGGTTCAATTGGAGGGATGGGGAAACCTATTAGCGAAGTTGAGTTTAATATCACATCATTTTAATCACGTAATGATATACAATTTAATATTTTACATAGATTATATGTCACGCCTTTATGGAGAATTCTAAGTGTCCACGGTGTGGCCTCTTTGGGGCTGACCACTTACACATGCTTTGGTCCTGCCCAGAATTAAAAGAATACTGGTTGGTGATTAATAACTTTTATTAGCCAGAAATTGAGACTCCCGATCCCATTCATGGTTGAATGTTGTATACTGAGTGATTTCTCTAAGGTAAATTGCCATAAGTATAGGAAGATTCTTTTGAATAGAATATTGTTTTTGGCTAGACTTCTGATTTAGTCGAGTTTTGCTCTCATAAGATGTTCCAAGCTTGAATACCTGGATAAATTTGCATAAGGCCTCATGCACACGACCGTTGTGTGTGTCCGTTGTTACGTTTTCCGTGATTTTCTGCAGACCCATTGACTTTCAATGGGTCCGTAGAAAACTCGTAAAATGCACCGTTTGTCATCCGCGTCCGTGATCCGTGTTTCCAGTCCGTCAAAAAAATATGACCTGTCCTATTTTTTTGACGGACAACGGTTCGCAGACCCATTCAAGTCAATGCCTAATGCTGTAGGTATTTCCTTTCTACTGCTGTTTTAAACTTGGCCAGTAGAGGGCGCTGTTTCTCTATTTTAGGGCTTGTGCAGTACGAACCATATTACGAATGCCATCTCGAGCACATATCTAATGACCTGCATTTACAGCACTCTAGATCCCTAGGATACGGCTATTCTCATGCTCGGACAGGAATGGTGGCTGGAGTATGTGTTTGAGCCCTGACACCGTAGTTCAGTGCAATAACCATTTCTCCAGTGAATGTAGCCTGTAAAATGTGTAGCTGTGGGAAATGAAGCACATCTTGCACATATCTCTTATTTTACAGAACAGTCTGACCAGTCAGCAGCTCGCAGGAGCTTGCAGATTTTGTTGGGATCTACCAGCGATCAGGTGTCAGGAGATCATTGTTTGCTAAAGAAGTCTTTGGTCAAAAGCTATTTGTTATCTATGGCCTTCTTTGCATTAAAGAGAAAGTTACAAAATACAGTTTGTATGTTTTTTGCCTTTGTGCAGTTTGTCAGCCATGCCACTATTTGACCTCCTGTAGGAGTGGGGTTGATTGGCTGTATTTCCAATTGCAGATCTTTAATTCCTCATGTTCTTCTGTTTTATTTTCTAGAACTGTTGTTTCGTTGGACTGAAGACTTTCCCCATGTTGCTGGACATTAGGATTATCCATTACCTACTTACACACGCCGTCACCCCTGGGACATGGCTTGGAGTCCCAGTCTGTGATTACAAATGACATGACCAATAAAGATGTGACTTTCTTACATGTTCTTGTCCTGGGGTTTCTTTTCTGGATAAGAAGCTGTGCACCTTTACTTCAGTTACCTAAAGGTCACATGTCAGCAGATCTGTACTATGACACCGGCTGACCTGTTACATGTGCATTTGGCAGCTGAAGGCATCTGTGTTGGTCCCATCTTTATATGTGCTCATACAGGGAGTGCAGAATTATTAGGCAAGTTGTATTTTTGAGGATTAATTTTATTATTGAACAACAACCATGTTCTCAATGAACCCAAAAAACTCATTAATATCAAAGCTGAATATTTTTGGAAATAGTTTTTAGTTTGTTTTTAGTTTTAGCTATTTTAGGGGGATATCTGTGTGTGCAGGTGACTATTACTGTGCATAATTATTAGGCAACTTAACAAAAAACAAATATATACCCATTTCAATTATTTATTTTTACCAGTGAAACCAATATAACATCTCAACATTCACAAATATACATTTCTGACATTCAAAAACAAAACAAAAACAAATCAGTGACCAATATAGCCACCTTTCTTTGCAAGGACACTCAAAAGCCTGCCATCCATGGATTCTGTCAGTGTTTTGATCTGTTCACCATCAACATTGCGTGCAGCAGCAACCACAGCCTCCCAGACACTGTTCAGAGAGGTGTACTGTTTTCCCTCCTTGTAAATCTCACATTTGATGATGGACCACAGGTTCTCAATGGGGTTCAGATCAGGTGAACAAGGAGGCCATGTCATTAGATTTTCTTCTTTTATACCCTTTCTTGCCAGCCACGCTGTGGAGTACTTGGACGCGTGTGATGGAGCATTGTCCTGCATGAAAATCATGTTTTTCTTGAAGGATGCAGACTTCTTCCTGTACCACTGCTTGAAGAAGGTGTCTTCCAGAAACTGGCAGTAGGACTGGGAGTTGAGCTTGACTCCATCCTCAACCCGAAAAGGCCCCACAAGCTCATCTTTGATGATACCAGCCCAAACCAGTACTCCACCTCCACCTTGCTGGCGTCTGAGTCGGACTGGAGCTCTCTGCCCTTTACCAATCCAGCCACGGGCCCATCAAGACTCACTCTCATTTCATCAGTCCATAAAACCTTAGAAAAATCAGTCTTGAGATATTTCTTGGCCCAGTCTTGACGTTTCAGCTTGTGTGTCTTGTTCAGTGGTGGTCGTCTTTCAGCCTTTCTTACCTTGGCCATGTCTCTGAGTATTGCACACCTTGTGCTTTTGGGCACTCCAGTGATGTTGCAGCTCTGAAATATGGCCAAACTGGTGGCAAGTGGCATCTTGGCAGCTGCACGCTTGACTTTTCTCAGTTCATGGGCAGTTATTTTGCGCCTTGGTTTTTCCACACGCTTCTTGCGACCCTGTTGACTATTTTGAATGAAACGCTTGATTGTTCGATGATCACGCTTCAGAAGCTTTGCAATTTTAAGAGTGCTGCATCCCTCGGCAAGATATCTCACTATTTTTGACTTTTCTGAGCCTGTCAAGTCCTTCTTTTGACCCATTTTGCCAAAGGAAAGAAAGTTGCCTAATAATTATGCACACCTAATATAGGGTGTTGATGTCATTAGACCACACCCCTTCTCATTACAGAGATGCACATCACCTAATATGCTTAATTGGTAGTAGGCTTTCGAGCCTATACAGCTTGGAGTAAGACAACATGCATAAAGAGGATGATGTGGTCAAAATACTCATTTGCCTAATAATTCTGCACGCAGTGTATTGCTGAGAAACATCAGGTTTTACTATATGTAAATGAGCCTCCAGGAGCAACGGGGGCATTGTCATTACACCTAGAGGATCTGCTCTCTCTGCAACTGCCATGTAGTCTCTTTAGGAGAATTCTCGACCAGGCGTGATCACATTTAGGGCTCATGCACATGACCGTTGTCAGCCTTATTGCGGCCCGCGATGCAGAATGGAGGCACGGAACCCCACAGAAGCACTGCGGTGCTGCTGTGGGGTTTCTCTCTGTTTCTCTCTATTTTTTTGCAGTGTGGACAGATCACAGACCCATTCAAGGTGAATGTGTCTGTATCCATGTGCAGCAACCGCACGGATGGTGCCTGTGCGTTTGCAGTCCCCAATGCACGGAACAGCCAGCATGAGCCCTTACACTGACTGGCCCTGTCAATAAAAGTGCAGAAGGCGCAGCAGTTGCAGGGAGAGCAGAGCCTCTAGGTGTAATAGCAACGCCCCCTTTGCTCCTAGAGGCTCATTTGCATATATTAAAACAATTTTTCTCAGCAATGAGGACACATATGAAGATGGGACCAACACAGATGTCTTCAGCTGCCAAGTGCACATGCAACAGGTCAGCCGGTGTCATAGTACAGGGTTAGCCCACAAATTTCAAACACAATCATATCTTGAGTAATAAACACCATTGTTTTAACTATACCAATACAACAGTGTTGCTCACCATTACACTATAGTATGCAATGCTATCAGGAATCAGCAACCTCCAGCTGTTCAGAAACTCCCAGAATGCTTCATTCACTTCTATGTAAGTTAGAAGAACAGGCTGGGAGTTGTAGTTTCACAGCAGCTGGAGTGCTGAAGGTTGTTGATCCCTGGTCTAGATAGAGGTATATCTGTGTGCATATATGAACGTGGAGGCAAATAAATGAGATGTCTGGGCCACGTCATTGTCTGATAGGTGTGGGTCCCACACCCGCACCTACATCGAGAACGGATCCCTGAAGGTTGTGGAGGACGCACTGCACATCCACAGCTGCCCATTTTGAGCTCTGGCTCGGCTTTTTCCGTCGTCCCCTTAGAAATAATGGGAGCTGTTTCTGCGCAAGCGTGGTGCTCTCCCATTAACTTCTATGGGGAGAGTGCTTGGCGGTGGCCGGACCCTGGAAAACCTAGGGACCTCCGGCCACCACCTTCCCCGCTGCGTTCTCGGTGTAGGTGTGTGTCACAGAGGTCGGACCTGCACCTTTCAGACAATGGGGGCATATCCTAGCAATATACCTCCATTGTCTGAGGTGGAAAAACCCCTTTAACTACAATGGCGACTAGCGGAGAGCCAGCCGCAACACCGCCAATATGCTGAGAATCGGTGTGAAACTAGCCTTAATAAGGCTGCCAAATGGGCTAAATTGTTAAACTATGACTGCTTGTGAGGCAGTAACTGCATGCAGTTTTCAAATGCACCCAATGGCACCGTTTAGTTTTACTCTTAGAGCAGGATATATGGGGTCCTTTATAAAACTGGTGTAAAGTAGCAACCAATCAGATTCCACCTTTTCATTTTCCAAAGTAGCTGTCAAACATTAGAGGTGGAATCTGATTGGTTGCTATGGGCAGCTAAGCCAGTTCTACTTTACACCAGTTTGATAAATGACCCCCATAGTGTTTTACTAGAATATTTGATTCACTAAGGCATTTCCTATTCCCATTTCAAAGTACAGAAAAGTTACAATCACACACAGCTTGCATTATGGTCTACAAGTCCATGCACCCAAAAAACCTAGTGTTTTTGCTCACCACAAATTGCTGATCCGTGAAACACAGATACTGGCTCTGTGCATTCCGCATTTGGTGGAATTGTCCGTCCCTAAATAGAACAGTCCTATCCTTGTCCATAAAACGGAAATATGGATGCGGATAGCGCATGGAGTGTGCGGCCCCATTGAAGTGAATGGCTCCACATCCGACCCGTAAAAAAAGGTAATTTGATATGGACAAAAGCCATGTTCGTGTGCATGAGGCCTTATTGTTGGTTTCAGCAGGAAAGAATTGATGTAGCTGATGCCGAGTTTTGCACCAAGAGTCAGGATCTTAACCTCAGTGTATTATAAAAGAGCCTTCACACACGGCAGATTCTGTCTGAAGGCACCCTGAGGTGGCCTGTGAATCAGAGAAATTCCATGACAGAGGGCACCCAATGTTTTGTCTAATGATTGTCAATGGTGTTGCACTGTGATATGCGACAGTCGCAAAAAATCCGGGTTTTGGACTCCCACTCATCAGATACTGATCTCAGAAAACTAATTTAAAGCCTCATTCACACGTCAGTGACTGTGAGCCAAAACCAGGACTGGAGCCTCCACAGACATAAGGTATAAGGGAAAGATCTGCACCTGGTTTTAGCTCAAAATCACTGATGGAAATCACTGACCAAACACTGACGTGTGAATGAGGCATAATACGGAGGCATTCACACGTCAGTGATTTCCATCAGTGACTGAGACAAGAACAGGACTGGAGCCTCCACAGACATAAGGGAAAGATCTGCACCTGTTCTGTGTGTAGAGCCGCACCTGGTTTTGGCTCAAAATCACTGATGGAAATCACTGACCGAACACGGACGTGTGAATGAGGCATAAAGCTAAGTTCACATTTCCGTGTTAGTGTCCCGTCTGTGGAAAAAAAAAAGCGTACATGTTTCACCCGTGAAGATGTCTGTGAAGGATCCATGGTTGGTTCGTGTGTCCGTTTTTAGCATCCATGTGTCATCTGTAATTCGCGTAAGTTGCTCAGGTGAAAATTAATTTCCAGACCATCTCCTATTAGTCTTCAGTGAAAAACGGACACAACACAGATGCCATCCATGTTGTGCCAGTGATTTTCACGGACCCGTAGACCTAAATGGGCGTGCTTGGTCCGCATTACGGATCAAATTATGTCCCCGTGATTTTTTTTTTTTCCTCACCCACTGTCAGTAAAAAAAAATACTGAAATGTGAACAGACACATTTAAATCAATGGGTACGTGTGCTGTCCTCAGAAAATGCAGTCAGCACACGGCAGTGAAAAACGGAAATGTGAACAAGTCCTAAGGGCTCATGCACATGTCCGTATGTATTTTGCGATCCACAAAAAATACAGATGACGTCCGTGTGCATTCCGTATTTTGTGGAACGGAACAGCTGGCCCCTAATAGAACAGTACTATCCTTGTCCATAATGCGGACAATAATAGGACATGTTCTATTTTATTACGGAGCGGAAATACAGACCTATGGAAACGAAAGGCACACGGAGGAACTTCTGTTTTTTTTTTTTTTTTAATTAACGATTCCGCAAACGGAACAGATACGGAAAGAAAATACGTTCATGTGCATGAGCCCTTTGGGCCCATTCACACAGGCGTATGTTCCGCAATTTTGTGCATACCCATTAATTTCATCCGTAGTTCCGTTTCACAGCCCCGCAAAAAAAGAACATGTCCTATTCTTGTCCATTGTGGACAAGAATAGGCATTTTCTACGCACACGGGCCGGCATCCGTGTTTTGCTGAGCGTCGTCTGAATGAGCCCTTAGGCCTAGGTTACATGATGACTTTGGGTGCAGACACTGAAGATCACTGTGTTGCACTGTATTCTCCCAACATATCGGAGGTTAATAGGGTTACAGTGCAATCCACAAGTTTCCACAACCCTGGAATCTTAAAAACTCAAAACTGTGTGATTCTGGGGTCACAGGGCTCGCTCGCACAACCGCGCAATTTGCGGAATGGACTGGGTGGCCCATTATAGAAATGCCTATTCTTGTCCTCAAAATGGATAAGAATAGGACATGTTCTAGATTTTTTGCAGGGCCACGGAATGGAGCAACGTGCTGTCTGCATCTCTTGCGGCCCCATTGAAATGAATGGGTCCGCACCCGTTCTGCAAAATTGTGGAACAGATGCGGACCCATTCATACTGTCGCGTGAATGAGCCCTTAAGGCAGCCTGCTTTATGCTTGTGTAAAGTTGTCTTTACTTCAAGTGTAGCACATATTTTTAGAAATGTTTTATTGCACTTTTATGTTCACAGTTTCCAGAGAGTATGAAAAAAGCCCACCACGTGATGTATGACAGCCTGGAACCTTTTATTACCATAGACAAAGGGAAGAGTAATGCAACTACATCTGACTTACCTTCCATCATGCAATTCACTTTCAGAAGCATAGGTGGCAGTGTTGTCCACCACTTTTTCTCTGTGACCTGTAATACAGGTGCCATTTGACTACAAACGGTATAAAAGCTTAGATCGCAAAAGTCATACGAAGAAAGTTTGATAACTAAAAATATACCCACCCTACTGTCACATATAGCTTTTAATTTGACAAGATATTTGATTGCATGGTATGTCATGGGTACAATGGCAGGCTCCTAAGGAAGGTTACATTGTGCCGGCCTCATTTACCAAAGACATCTACAATAAATGACTCCATTATATTGGGGTGAAGTTTCTGAAGACTGTTTGAAGTAATAGAGAACTGTTCAACTTTACATGTATGTATGTATTAAAAGTGCAAGAAGTCATCAGCATGACCACTGAAACATGCGTGTTACATTACAATGCAGCATTGTCCCAGGTTTGCACATAATTATGTGGAGCCTTACCACACGTGCCCCATGGCACACTTCTCTGCGCTTGTGGTTGCTCACCTGCCTCTCGTACTCGCCAGTGATACACATCCTGTTGATCACATCTGACTGGGTAGACTGTATTTTTAAATCTGCAGTTTTCTGAAGGATGTGGTCTACAAATTGAGAGAGGCTTCAAAGGTGGCCTAGTTTTGTTGTGGAGCGGTTGCCTGAACAAGGGGTTGGTCTTGTGCACCTGCATAGCTCCCCCTCAAAACCGCTGCTCTTGACCTATTTTTTATTTTTAAGCCGTGGAAACAAGAAAGTATCTAAGCGGAAAGTTCTACGTCACAGAAAGGACGTGGGAGTGCGACAAACCGGATATCTATATGCAATGAGCTTCAAAAGACAAATGTTCTGTTGTGCAAAGAATACCACATTAAAGGCTGAGGCCGAAACTATTGTAACCTTTACATTAGGTATAGATCAGAATTGCAAGGTAGTGTAATTTCTCCTAAAATACAGGGCATAATAAATGTGTTTCTATGCATATGGACAGCACAGTCCTCATATTAAGGCTGAGTTCACACTTCATTTATTTGGTCAGTTATTTCCATTAGTGATTTTGAGCCCAAACCAGTAGTGAAGCCTCCTCAGAGATATGGTATAATGGAAAGATTTCCTCCTGTTCTGGGTTTGGCTCACAATAATAACTGATCACATAACTGAGGTGTGAACTCGGCCTTAACTAGAACTTCATTACAACTTATAACTAGCTTCCATACAATTAAGCCTGAGCATGGTCACCTCAACTTACCAACATGTGTAAACCAACTTTAATGCTGTAGATCCTAAACATGTCCTTCTACAGTACACAGGCATCTTCACATGTCTAGAGGTCATGTACAGTAAGGCCTGAGTTATGCTGTGGCATTTTGTAGTCCTACTGATTGATTTTGAAGAGGTATTCTCACCTCAGCATTTATGGCATATCTACAAGATATGCTATAAATGTCTGATAGGTGGGGATCCCATCTTTAGGTCCCATACCTATCTAATAAAGGGCCTCATCTCGCAGTTACTGTGAATGGAGAGATGGCCGGAGATGACATAAATGTTGAGGTGGACATACCCTACTAAGTATTGAGTGATAACTGGCAGTCCACAAGGTTGCACACAACCTAATGGATTCCTTTAGACTGCTGCTTGGGCTGGATAGTTACAGTCAATCAGTAGTGCTACAAAAAGTTGCAGTTTAGCCCTAGCCTAAAGGACCACTAAACCTAAAGTCAGTGATTTTAAAAGTGCAGTCCAATGGTGTAACTCCTCTCTATGCTGGTCCTAGGTAACATAAGGAAATATTCTCATTCATACAAATGTATTTAAAGAGATTTTTCCTACTCAGACCCATACAGTATACATATCCACTATCTAATGTAATTGGATAAGGAATAGGATCCAGATAAATGCACAGAGCACAGCAATGTCACTGCTCTCTTTCTCAGAACTGCAAAAAAAAAAAAGCAGCAGAAAATGGCTGCTGGGGAGTTTCTTATATAGTAATGGGTAGGCAACTTTCCTATTGGTTGCTAGGGATGTTGCTAAGCGCTGACAAAGATATTGCAGCCTTCTCATTGGCCCACAAGCAAGAAGGGAAGTTACTAATGAAAAAGAAATCTAGAATATTCGAGATTACGAATATATAGCACTATATTCTACATCTTTGCGAATTCTCAAAGTGCCGATATTCGCGATAAAAATTCGCAATTAGAATATTTGCTATCAATACTATTGGTGTTTCCTTACTTTTGAGACACCCTGTATAATGGTTACATGACTGTAGTGTTTCTGGATGACAGAGTTCTCTGACCTTTCCAGTTAATAGACTTAGGCTCTCAAGGTTTTTTATTCTAAGGGTCCTTCACACTGGCTGATGGATACTGTATGGGGAATGAATGATCATTACTAATAATATTATGTTAGCAGATGTGCTGCTGACCAATGAGTATTTTTATGCTCATTTAACCCATCTTCCCAGCATCCAGTTTACATGTATGGCTGATGTAGTGTCTTTAAAGGGGTTGTCCAGGCTTTTTCTATTGATGACCTATCCTCAGGATAGGTCATCAATATGAGATCGGTGGGGTTCCGACATCTGGCACCCCTGCCAATATGCTGTATGAGGATACGAGAAACAGAGAGAGAAGGGAGACGGCACATGCACACGCCATCTTCTCAAACAGCTGAACAGCGGGCGTGCCGGGTGTCGGATGCCCTCCGATCTAATATTGATGACCTATCCTCAGGATAGGTCATCAATATAAGATCTGTGGGGTTCCGACATCTGGCACCCCTGCCAATAAGCTGTATGAGGATACGAGAAACAGGAAGAGAAGGGAGACAGCACATGCGCACGCCATCTCCTCAAACAGCTGAACAGCGGGGATGCCGGGTGTCTGATGCCCTCCGATCTAATATTGATGACCTATCCTAAGGATAGGTCATTAATAGAAAAAGTCTGGGCAACCTCTTTAAAGATAGCACCTGCCCTCCTGCAGGTTATTTGACAGTAAACACTGAATATTAATCAGCTCTGGCATACCCACATCTCCAACCCCAGCACTCTTCTGCTCTACAAGTGGGAGCCCTTCATCTGCCACCTTCTTTTCCTCCATTTCCACATGATCTAATATTGATGAGAAGATGTCATCAGGAACATCCAGCTCCTCCACTCTCTGCATCTTGCTGACTTGTTTAAGGGATCTTTCACACTTGCGTTGTTGTGTTCCGGCATAGAGTTCCGTCGTCGGGGCTCTATGCCGGAAGAATCCTGATCAGGATTATCATCATGCATTCTGAATGGAGAGAAATCCGTTCAGGATGCATCAGGATGTCTTCAGTTCCGGAACGGAACGTTTTTTGGCCGGAGAAAATACCGCAGAATGCTGCGCTTTTTGCTCCGGCCAAAAATCCTGAACACTTGCCGCAAGGCCGGATCCGGAATTAATGCCCATTGAAAGGCATTAATCCGGATCCGGCCTTAAGCTAAACGTCGTTTCGGCGCATTACCGGATCCGACGTTTAGCTTTTTCTGAATGGTTACCATGGCTGCCAGGACGCTAAAGTCCTGTTTGCCATGGTAAAGTGTAGTGGGGAGCGGGGGAGCAGTATACTTACCGTCCGTGCGGCTCCCGGGCGCTTCAGAGTGACGTCAGGGCGCCCCACACGCATGAATGACGTAATCGCATGGATCACGTCATCCATGCGCATGGGGCGCTCTGACGTCATTCTGGAGCGCCCCGGGAGCCGCACGGACGGTAAGTATACATGGCTAACGAAATCCCCCCTCTTGAAAAAAACCCTAATGATAATAGTTGAAATTCGATAACACGTGGTCGTCACTGGTGTTCTTCCGAGGCTGCAACAATTATTCATTCACTGTAGAGATAAGAATAAGTAAGTATGTGGCTGGAGGTAGATTACATGGTCATTGGATATCAATTTTACAGCAGCCCAGTGTACTACAGGCTTCAAAAATTATGCATTCAGCGTACATAAAAGAACAAGTAACTATGTGGGCTGGAGGTAGATTACACAGTCATTGCATATAAATTTTACAGCAGGCCAGTGGACTACAGGCCCCAAAAATTATGCATTCAGCGTACATAAAAAAACAAATAAGTATGTGGCTGGAGGTAGATTACATGGTCATTGGATATCAATATTATAGCAGGTCAGTGTACTACAGGCCCCAAAAATTATGCATTCAGCGGACAGAAAAGAACAAGTAAGAATGTGGCTGGAGGTAGATTAGATATCAATTTTACAGCAGGCCAGTGTACTAAAGGCCCCAAAAAGTATTCATTCAGCGTACATAAAAGAACAAGTAAGTATGTGGCTGGAGGTAGATTACACGGTCATTGGATATCAATTTTACAGCAGGCCAGTGTACTACAGGCCCCAAAAATTATGCATTCAGCATACAAAAAAGAATAAGTAAGTATGTGGCTAGAGGTAAATTACACGGCCATTGCATATTAATTTAACAGCAGGCCCGTGGACTACAGGCCCCAAAAATTATGCATTCAGCGTACATAAAAGAACAAGTAAGCATGTGGCTGGAGGTCCATTAGACGGTCAATGGATATCAATTTTACTGAAGGCCAGTACAAATACAGGTCAAATACATATGTTTAAAAGAAATAAAAATATAAAATTGGATTAAAAACATGGCTAACGAAATCCCCCCTCTTGAAAAAAACTCTAATGATAATAGTTGAAACGTTGTCTTCAAGGCCCAAAACATTAGGCATTAAACGGACAGAAAAGGCCTTTTATGCCTCATTATTTACATAAGACAGGGAACATTATTTGTTCTGGGTGTTGTAGGATATGTGTGGGCTGGCATGAGGAAATTCAATTAAATGTGGTCGTCACAGGTGTTGAATTCCTCCGATGCCTCATTCATGACTCCTTCCATGCCTCATTCATTTTTATAAATGTGATATAGTCCACACTGTTGTGAGCTAGGCAAGTGCGCTTATCGGTCACGATCCCCCTGCTGCACTGAACGTATTTTCGGACAGGACACTGGACGAGGGGAAAGCCAAGAGTTCCATGGCAAATTGTGCCAGCTCTGGCCACAGGTCAAGCCTGCACACCCAGTAGTCCATGGGGTTCCTCGCTTCTCAGAGCGTCCACATCGGCCGTTAACCCGATGTAGTCGGACACCTGTCGGTCTAGGCGTTCCCTGAGGTTGGATCTGGAGGGCGGCTGTCGATGGGTTGGCTGCAAGAATGATCTCATATCCGAAGTGACCAACACATCTTCAAACCGCCCTCTTCTTGGATTGGTACCCGCAATTGTTTCTCTGTGAGTGGAAATTCCTCTGCCATCGCCCGCAAAGGCAGAACGCAGCATTTCTCGATGCAAGGCCTGGAAGTGCTGCATTCTGACACCGTTTTGTACATTGCCACCCAGTACTGGTCCTTGCCCTTTATGATTTTTATATGGGGGGTCCCTCTTCAAACACTGGAGCATGAAGGCCCCCATTTGCACTAAACTGGAAGCGGTGGAGTGGCCTGGCTCCTGCTCATCGTCCAGGATAATCTCGTCCTCTGTCTCCTTCCCCCAGCCACGGACAACACCAGGGATCCCAGAAAAGTTTAAAGCATCCTATTCTTGCTCCTCCTCCACCCCTGCACCATCCTCCTCTGACTCATCTTCAGACTCCTGTTGACTTGTCTCACATGGAGTAGCCCCCCTGGGAATTCATCCAGCATTGCCACTTCCTCATCTTCTAGCTCCTGCTCCACGACGGCTTGATCAATGACACAACGCAATACACGCTCCAGAAAGAAGGCATAAGGTATGATGTCACTGATAGCGCCCTGGCTGCGACTGACCAGTTTGGTGATCTCATCAAATGGCCGCATAACTCTGCATGCGTCGTGCATGAGCAGCCACTGGCGCGGTGAAAAAAAACCAAGCTCCCCAGAACCTGTCCTGCCGCAGAGTTCGTACAGGTAGTCATTAACTGCACGTTTCTGCTGGAGCCACCTATCAAGCATATACAAGGTAGAGTTCCATTGCGTCGGGCAGTCACAAATCAGACGTCTGACGGGCAGGCGGTGTCGCCGCTGAACGTCAGCAAGGCGAGCCATGGCCGTGTAACATTTTCTAAAATGGCCAGAGATTTTCCTGGCCTGCCGCAAGACGTCCTGGATCCCGGGGTATTTAGCAATGAATCGCTGCACGACTAAGTTCAGGACTGTGCCATACAGGGGACATGTGTCATTTTGTCCTGTTTCAGTGCGCTCAGCAGATTGGCATCGTTGTCGCACACCACTTTACCAACTGTCAAATTGAGCGGGGTTAGCCACTGGTCGGCCTGTGACCGCAAAGCTGAAAGGAGTGCAGGACCAGTGTGGCTCTTGGCTTCCAGGCACAACAGCCGCAGCACAGCATGGCAACGTCTCACCTGGCATGTCGAATAGGTTCTGGGGACCTTGGGGGGTGCAGTGGAAGAGGCGCGAACAAGTGGATAAGGTGAGATAAATTTTGTAATTTTTTTTTTAACCCCTCCATGCCTATTTTACTAAGCATTCTGTATTAAGAATTCTATTATTTTCCCTTATAACCAGAGTCACACAGGGCAGGAACTGCTCCGTGTCCTTCGTCAAGAAATCGAATCCTGGCTTTCTCCATGACAACTGAAAATCGGAACAATGGTGACCGACAACGCTGCATCAAGGAAGGCTGAGCCATGCGCCCTGCATGGCACACGTGTTTAATATGGTTGTCAAGCGGTTCCTGAAGTTTTCCACCCATCTGCAAAAATCCTAAAAATAGCCAGGAAACTTTGCATGCACTTCAGCCACTCGTACACTGCAAAGCACATCCTCCTTGAGCTGCAGCAGCAGAACGGTATCCCCCAACATAGGCTGATATGTGCCGTTTCCACCCGTTGGAATTCCACCCTCCATATGTTGGACCGACTATACGAACAGAGAAAGGCCATAAACGATTTCTTAATGATCCAAGCGGACAGGAGTACTCCCCTGTGTAACTTCGTTGTCAGCCAGTGGCAGCTCATGCGTGACACCTGCCATCTGCTCAGGCCCTTTGAGGATGCCACGTTATTTGTCAGTCGCCAGGACTACGGGATGAACAATGTAATTCCACTGCTTCATGTCCTGGAACAGATGCTGGTAAATATTGCTGGTCAGGGGACTGGAGACATGGCGCCTATATCTCATGGCCACATGAGCCCTGTGGGGGCTGAAATGGAGGAGGAGGAGGACATTGGAGCACAAGCAATGTGTAGCAAAACAGGTAGTTTTTCTAAACAGGTGACAGGAAAGGAGGAGCAGGAGCAGTCAGAGAAGCTACAGGGCGATGAGGAAGATGAGGCAGAGGACCCAGACACACTGTGGCAGTATTCAGTGGAGATGGAAGCAGGGAGTCCCTCCGAGTTACTGGCACAAATGGCCCGATGCATGCTCACTTGCTTGCGTAGTGACAGCCGAATTGTCACCATTCGGCAGAGTGATGACTTCTGGCTCTCTACCTTGTTGGACCCTCGCTACCGGTCCAAAATAGGGGCCTTTTTTACACCTATGGGAGGACAAACTGAACTACTATAGAGACATCCTATGTAGTCAGTTGGCAGCTACCTATCTGCGTCATCGTCCATCCTCTCGCAGGTCCGAACGGGGGGCCCTCTGCACTCACATTCCACTGCCATGGTTGCTGTGGAGGGGTGGGGTGGCAGGAGCAGTACCAGCTCTATCAGCAGCAGCCTAAGTCTAGAGTCGCTGATGAGCAGCTTTCTTCACCCGCATAGTGAAGAAAGTACTCACCAGCAGCAGCAGCTTCACCTGGAGCACGACCTGAACCAGCAGGTGGTGGCATACTTGGACAACACCCTGCCACCCCACACTGAAGATCTGCTGGACTATTGGGCAGCCAAACTGGATTTGTGGCCGCAACTGGCAGAGTTTGCCCTGGAAAAGCTGTCCTGCCCGGCCAGTAGTGTGGCATCAGAGTGGGTGTTTAGTGCAGCGGGGGCCATAGTTACCCCAAGAAGAACTCGCCTGTCCACCCAAAATGTGGAGAGACTGACCTTTGTCCTTTGGCGTGGATTAGCCAGGATTTCCACCCACCAATGCCTGATGCATCAGATTATATAATCCATGCTGCCTCAAACAAACGTTAGCAAAAGAGACCAGTTTCTTCTGTCTACCTGCCTCAGCTACTATTCTGATGCTGCCACCCGCCTGATGCCACATATCTGATGCTGGGTACTGTTTTTGCCACCCACCTCCACACGCTGTCTTCGTGCCACTCTGTGGCCTCCTCCTGATGCTGCTGCCACCTCCACACTCTGTCTTCGTGCCACTCTGTGACCTCCTGATGCTGCCGCCACCTCCAGACTCTGTTATTGTGCCACTCTGTGGTCTCCTTATACTGCTGCCACCTCCAGACTCTGTCATTGTGCCACTCTGTGGTCTCCTGATGCTGCCTCCACCTCCAGACTCTGTCATTGTGCCACTCTGTGGCCTCCTGATGCTACCGCCACCTCCAGACTCTGTCATTGTGCCACCCTGTGGACTCCTCCTGATGCCGCTGCCGCCACCTCCAGACTCTGTCATTGTGCCACTCTGTGACCTCCTAATGATGCTGCTGCCACCTCCATACTCTGTCATTGTGCCACTCTATGACCTCCTGATGCTGCCGCCACCTCCATATTCAGTGATTGTGCCACTCTGTGGTCTCCTGATGCTGCTGCCACCTCCACACTCTGTCATTGTGCCACTCTGTGGTCTCCTGATGCTGCCGCCACCCCCAGACTCTGTGATTGTGCCACTCTGTGGTCTCCGGATGATGCTAGCACCTACAGACTCTGTGAGTGTGCCACTCTGTGGTCTCCTGATGCTGCTGCCACCTCCAGACTCTGTCTTTGTGCCACTCTGCGACCTCCTAATTATGCTGCCGCCACATCCACACTCTGTCATTGTGCCACCCTGTGGCCTCCTCCTGATCCTGCTGATGCCGCCACCTACACACTCTGTCATTGTGCCACTGTGTGGCCTCCTTATGCTGCTGCCACCTGCACACTCTATTGTCGTGACACTCTGTGGCCTCCTGATGATGCTGCTTCCGCCACCTACACACTCTGTCATTGTGCAACTTTGGGTCCTCCTGATGCTGCCGCCACCTCCACACTCTGTCATCGTGCCACTCTGTGGCCTCCTCATGCTGCCGCCACCTCCAGACTCTGTCATTGGGCCACTCTGTGGTATCCTTATGCTGCTTCCACCCCACCACTATGTCATAGGGCCACTCTGGACTTCTCATGCTTATTCCACCCTCCCCACTTCATGACTGGGGCACTATTTTGCCTTTTTGGCTTGGCTGACATCATCTTTTATTTGCCCCTTTTTCTGATCTGTCAGAAGGAAGGAAAAATTATACGCACAAGGGATCCTGTCTGTGTAGCAGCTGTAAGGCCTGTATGGTCCCATCAGAATTGGCTTATGATTTGGTAGCCAAAAGCAGGAGTGGGTACAAAACACAGAAGACATGCAAATATTCCATTCACGTGTCATCATGTTGTTTTGGCATTAGCAATACTGATGGATTACTGACCAAATGCTGAACGAGTGAAGGCGGATGCTCAACAGATAGGATCCGTATTTTGGGGGTTTATTGTTCTGACGGATCAGAGGAAGGGCAAAATAATCAGTGACGTCAACACAAACTTACTGCTGACACCCTCTCCACTCTGTCAGGGGGTTGTTTAAGCGTTTAATAGAACAGGTTTTGTTTACATCTATGTAGAATCAGCTGATGACGGTGTAAAAAGAGTGCGCTTCTTCTTGGCGCTAACAGCGACCTGTAAGGTTAAGTTCATACTTGAGTTATTTGGTCAGTTTTGGCCCCGTGACTGCCCAAATAAGTGAAGTGTGCAGTGATTCTAAGAGCGATGCCTGTCATCTGAATGTCATACGGACTTACAGTATTATTTCATTACCAAAGCAGACTCCCTATGCGTGTTACTGCAAGGCACAGAGTTCTACACAACTATAAAGGCTCTCAGCAGCCAGGTAATAGCCATTTTTTAACGTAATTCACCGCAAATATATTCAGATCAAACCAAATTTTTCACGATAAATTCGGCGAACCAGCTAATCGAATTTTTGAAAAATTCACTCATCTCTAATGTCAACTAAGCGTGGTGTCAGAGGAACCCACCGATTCCTGGCTATGTGTATCTGTTGTCACCTGAGATGATGTTGAAGAGCGAGTCAACCATTCTAGTACTGCTGGATTGTTGGTCAAAATTCAACCACTGGATGCCAATAGCAACTCTGGCCTGTTACTGCAGCCGCTACCAACCCCATTCTTATGCTTCTACTTGTGCCGACTACAGCAACATTTTTGCCACTGCCCATTCCTTTGGGGGGTCCAAGCAACTGTCTTTTAGCCATAGTGTATAACAACTTTATAGCTAACAAAACTGATTAGCTATTATAAATTGCACTCCACTGCACACTTATGTATAGGACAATAAATTACACCTGCTCATAATACGAGATTAAAGGGTTTCTACCACCAGAAATACTGTTATGTAGCTGACTGACATTAGCGATGCGCTAATGTCAGCACTACATAACAGTATGTTTTACATTTCTCCCTGCAGCCGTTCTGATAAAAGAGGAACTTTTATAATTTGCTAATGAGCCTCTAAGTGCTATGTGGGCGTAAAATCAGCACCTAGAGGCTTCGTCTACTCACCATTTATCCCGCCCAGGTCCCCTGTTCTGCCCTCAATCCTCTGTTCCCTGCATCACAGACGAAATCCCGCGCCTGCGCCGTTCACTATTGTATTTGGCGCAGTGAGTGAATGATGCGCTCCTGGTGCCAGATTCCTCACTGCGTCTGCGCCGACTACGTCACAGTGAGGAAGTCGGCATCAGGAGAGCGGCCTTCAGTCACTGCGCCTGCGCCGAATACAGAAGTGAACGGCGCAGGCGCAGGATTTCGTAAGCGATGCTGCGAACCGTGGCATCAATCAAGAGGAGCGGGGCGGGCAGAACAGGGGACCTGGGCGGGATAAAGGGTGAGTAGACGGAGCCTCTAGGTGCTGATTTTACACCCACATAGCACCTAGAGGTTCATTAGCATATTGTAAAAGTGCTTATTTTACTAAAACGGCTGCAGGGAGAAATGTAAAAAACATACTGTTATGTAGTGCTGACATTAGCGCATCGCTAATGTCAGTCAGCTACATAACAGTATTTCTGGTGGTAGAAACTGGAGAGGGTTCAGCTGGAGAGGGTTCAGAGGAGGGCAACTAAAGTAATAACTGAAATGGATTGACTACAGTACCCTGAAAGATTATAAAAATTAGGGTTATTCACTTTAGAAAAAAGACTATTAAGGGGAGATCTAATAACTATGTATAAATATATCAGGGGTCAGTACAGAGATCTATCCCATCATCTATTTATCCCCAGGACTGTGACTGTGACGAGGGGACATCCTCTGCGTCTGGAGGAAAGAAGGTTTGTACACAAACATAGAAGAGGATTCTTTACGGTAAGAGCAATGAGACTATGGAACTCTCTGCCTGAGGAGGTGGCGATGGTGAATTCACTAAAAGAGTTCAAGAGAGGCCTGGATGTATTTCTGGAGTGTAATAATATTACAGGCTATAGCTACTAGAGATGGGTTGTTGATCCAGGGAGTTATTCTCAATTGCCTGATTGGAATCGGGAAGGAAGTTTTTCGCCTAAAGTGAGGAAAATTGGCTTCTACCTCACAGGTTTTTTGCCTTCCTCTGGATCAACTTGCAGGATAACAAGCTGAACTGGATGGACAGATGTCTTTTTTCAGCCTTATAAACTATGTTAGTATGTAACAGAAGGGATTAGCTATAAATTACGCTCCACTGCACACTTATGTACAGAGCGATAAATTATACCTATTTGTTTTTTTGGGGTAAACATTTACTGTGAGCACCTAATTCCATTCGGTTTGGAGGTGAGCCGCCTTATTTCTAATTTCTATTTTCTGATAAATTACACCTGCCCGTAATACAGACGCAACTTAACACTACAGCTAACAGAGCGGTTTAGCTATGAATGTCATTGCACTGCACAGTGATGCACACGGCGATATATTAGACCTGCCTTTAATAGTGATGCACAGTAACTGTTTCGCTAACATAACGAATCAGCTATGTATGTCAGTGCACTGCATAGTGATGCACACAGCGATATATTACACCTATCTTTAATACTGAGGCACAGTAACTATCACAAAAAAAACGGATTAAATCTGAATGTCTGTGCACTGCACAGTGATGCACATGGCAATATACACTGCCTGTCCAAAAAAAAAGTCGTCACCTGGATTTAACTAAGCAAATAGTTATGAGCCTCCTATTGGATAATTACTGCATGGGCGATTATCTTTCAGCTGGCAATAAGTTATTTAACCCCAACTGGTGCAATGAGTTGCTTCTCATTTCTTAAACAACCATGTCGAAAGACACATCTCGTGGTCGTGGAAATGTGACTTCTCAAACAGATTAACAGATGTTAGTCTGTTTGAGAAGGGTCAAATCATTGGCATGCATCAAGCAGAGAAAAGATCTAAGGAGATTGCAGAAACTACTAAAATTGGGTTAAGAACTGTCCAACGCATTATTAAAAACTGGAAGGATAGTGGGGACCCATCGTATTCGAGGAAGAAATGTGGCAGTAAAAAAACCCCTGAATGATCATGATCATCGATCACTTAAACGTTTGGTGTAATTAAATCGAAGAAAAACAACAGTAGAACTCAGGGCTATGTTTAATAGTGAAAGTAAGAGCATTTCCACACGCACAACGCAAAGGGAACTCAAGGGAATGGGACTGAACAGCTGTGTAGCCGTAAGAAACCACTAATCAGTTAGGCAAACCAGAAAAAAAGGCTTCAATTTGCTAGGGGGCATAAAGATTGGACTCTGGAGCAATGGAAGAAGGTCATGTGGTCTGATGAGTCAAGATTTACCCTGTTCCAGAGTGATGGGCGCATCAGGGTAAGAAGAGAGGCAGATGAAGGGATGCACCCATCATGCCTAGTGCCTACTGTACAAGCCTGTGGGGGCAGTGCTATGATCTGGGGTTGCTGCATTTGGTCAGGTCTGGGTTCAGCAACAGTATGTGCTCCAAGAATGAGGTCAGCTGACTACCTGAACATACTGAATGACCAGGTTATTCCATCAATGGATTTTTTCTTCCCTGATGGCACGGGCATATTCCAAGATGGCAATGCCAGGATTCATCGGGCTCAAATTGTTAAAGAGTGGTTCAGGGAGCATGAGACATAATTTTCACACATAGATTGGCCACCACAGAGTCCAGACCTTAACCCCATTGAGAATCTTTGGGATGTGCTGGAGAAGGCTTTGTGCAGCAGTCAGACTCTACCATCATCAATGCAAGATCTTGGTGAAAAATTAATGCAGCACTGGATGGAAATAAATCTTGTGACATTGCAGAAGCTTATCGAAACAATGCCACAGCGAATGCATGTCGTAATCAAAGCTAAAGGCGGTCCAACAAAATATTAGAGTGTGTGACCTTTTTTTTTTTTTGGTGGTGACTTTTTTTTTTGACAGGCAGTGTATTACATCTGCCTTAAATACTGAGGAATGCTAACTGTATCATTAAAATAATGGATTAACTCTGAATGTCAGTGCACTGTACAGTGATGCACACTGCGATATATTACAATTGCCTTTAATACTGAGGCACACTAACTGTATCACTAAAATAACAGATTAATTCTGAATGTCAGTTCACTAGAACGTGATGCACATCAATACACTCTCCTTGCAGTCTCCCTGCACTCACCCTCTCTAATATTGTCCTATTAACGTTTTGCAGCAACACTGTCACATCCCTCACTATGCTCAGCTCACAGGAAAATGATAGAGACCGCACCAAATGTGGCTTTTATAGGCTGCATGGCCTTATGGGTGAACCTGCATTTCCAGGCTTCTTACTTTCACTCTGTAACACTTGCAGCCGCCATTTTAGGAAAAATTGATTCATTACCACGAAGCACAAATAAATTCAGCTTTGTTGCAAATTTAGAGTTTGGACCAAATTCCCCTTCAAATGCTTTGCTTAGCTCAACACTAATGGCCATCATCATGTACTACACTGATTGTCAACCTCGTCCCCTAACTGTGCCTTGGACAACTCTACATCCTCCTTCACCGTCTACTCCTACTCATCATCCTCTTCCTCCAATCCTAGCTGCTCATACGCCTCCACTTCTTCCTGAATGTGCTGCATGTGCACGTCACCTAGAGCCACAAGCCAGCAAGCAAGATGTGGAAGCTGTTCTTCTTCAACCATCTCTTGCTGCATCAGTGTAAGCATTTGTTCCAATATAAATTTCAGGGGAATGACATACGGTAATTGATACCCCTGCTGTCCCTACTTACAAATCTGTTGGTCTTTTCAAAGGGCATGAGTACGTAACATATGTGCTTGATAAGCCGCCACTGCCTGAGCTCAAAATAACACATGCCTTTCTGCGGTGGTTGTCTGGTGTATGATATAATCATTGACCACTTTACGTTGCTTGTACAGACAATCCAGCATATGCAAGATGAAATACCAGCTAGTTGGATTATTGCAAATCAGGCGGTGCAAAGGTAAACCTTCCGTCACTGCAAGTCCACCCATACACTCTCCTGAACATGGTCAGAACCTTCTGCAAGTCACAATATGTTGTAAAAAAAACATTGCACCACCACATTTATGACTAGCATCTTACAAGGATCCTGTTTTATATTCCCAAAATGCATCACAGCCACGATGTTCCTGCCATTCTTGCTGACCACATTATCCAGGAATTTAGCTTTCTGATGCGCAATAGCAACTGATCTTCTGTGTGGCTTCTCTCTCTCAGGTTCATGAGTTGTAAGACAGCATCGCAGCACTTCAGCTTACATGTAAGAAAGTAGGGGAGTAGAAGCAACGCTGTACCCTGTTTCTGTTCGGGAAGGGAAGATTTAGGAGCATGTAAAGGAGGTGGATAAGGACTTGGTATGGACACTAGACTGACACGAACATGGAGGTGTCAGTAGTATCTAATCTTCTTGCAGTGGTACATCATCACCACTGCTACACAAAACATTGACCTAGTGGACCGTGAAAGATATGTATTGTCTCTGGCCATAATTGCTGCTCACATGTCAATGGTAATGTGCACCTTGCTGCACAGTGGCATGCCAAGGCGTTACCCACAAAGACCTTTTTTGGAGAAATAATGTTGGTTTGTTCTAGTGAGGCTGAAGTTGCTTTAAGGCAGTGGAATCTACTAAGTAGTACAATAACAAGTGTACTACCAGCAACTTGGTCTGGTGGGAGTTCAGTTGACACACAAGTGGATTACTGGGAGCATATTGTTGTTTCCTGCCTACACACTCCATTATTGACTGATGTTTGAGTGGTGGAGCAGGAAGAGGAGGAGGAGAAGCAGTAGCTAGTGATGTTGTTTGTAATAAAGCCTAACTACTAGAATGTTGACAGGAAGGAGGTGAACTGTCTTGCTCACATCACACACATCACATCAAACAAAAGTTTGGGAAAATTTTTGGGGAACTAATTATATTAGTTTAGAATCAGTTCATTCATCTCTACTTAGAACATTTCATGAATTTGTTATAGTCTTAAACAAAGACCCTGTTTTACATATGCACTGTTATTTTGGCTCCGACTTGTTGAGGGTCTTAGTATGTGAAATTAAAGGGGTTTTGTCATTCCAAGCATTGGTGGTTTATCGCTAGCGATATGCCACCAATTCTTGAGATGACACAACCCCTTTATATAAAATATGGATAAACATGGCATATGAGTTGACTTCCATAGTTTCTCATGTATGTGCTCTATTTCTTGGTCATAGGGCAATAGCTATGTGAACCTTTATGCACTTTATGTAATTGATACATTGAGTACATTTTCTTTTTTCAATAAATGCTTTAATAGAACTTTTGTGATATTGTTCACATTGTATAGAACAGACATATATAATACAAGTATACAGTATAGACATTACGAAGATTAGAACATACTAAGTAAAATGCATGTAACGGAAACAGTACATACACTATGTAAATTACAATTGAGTATAATGGATGACACAGTTTCTTCCTATATCAATTGGGTAATTCTATTTTAATCATCTCAAACCTGCTTGATATTCTTGGCACTATATACATCCAGTACATGCCAGACTATGATTATATATATATATACAATGTCTGAATGGTGATAAAGATTTCATTTCATCCAACAGAACTGATGAAAATGACTGATGATCCCTCTTGCTGTTTTGAGCCCAGTGAAGAATATCTGTTAATGGAGAATAAGACATGATTAGTCATGTTCTATACTAGCATGTTTAGTATGTAACGTGTTAGCCTGGCTATATGCATGAGAAAAGCTGAACATCCTGAATTGTTTGCCGTACATATTGTAAATCTGTGCAGTTTAAACAATTATTGCACTTGATTAAATATAGTTCACTCCTTAATTATTTTATCATACACGTTAGAAAAAGTTTTGAAGACTTTTTGAAGCCAGAATTCTGGAGTGCAGGGCGTGATACATTTTCCCTATGTTTTTTTTATTTTTATGTAGTTAAAAGGATTTTCCAGGAGTACAAAAATTATTATCCTCAGCCTAGGTCAGGGATGGGCAAACTCGGCCCTCCGGCTGTTGTAAAACTACAAATCCCATCATTCCCAGTCAGCCTACAGCAGGGCATGATGGGATTTGTAGTTTTAAAACAGCTGGAGGGCCGAGTTTGCCCATCCCTGGCCTAGGTCATCCATATGTGATTGTTGGTGGTCGGAATCCTGGTAGCCCTGTCGATCAGCTGTATGAAAGGGTGAATGCGGCAGCCTGCTCACAGCATACAAACCACAGCGTCATACATTGTATAGGGGCTGTGAGTGGTATTGCACTCCTGGCCCATTCACTTGAATGGGACTGAGCTGCACGTAGGCCATATGATCAATAAACGTGATGTCACTGCCCAAGGGAGAGGCCACAGCACCTATTCAAACAATTGATCGCAGGGGTGCCGGGATTCAAACCATTCTGACATTGAAGACCGATCCTTAGGATAAGCCAGCCATATTTTACTCCAGAAAACCCCTTATATTACGTATATTGCCCAAATGTATGCCAAACATAGGCTAAATCCAGTTTTATATAAATTTCATATGTGAGGACCTTGACTAGTAAGGGCAAAAACTTTTGCTTATATGAAAAAGCATAATCACCAGTATTCATCTGATATGCCTTGGGGTTTGGGCAGTTAGGAGGTTCAACTGGTCAGTTTTCTTTTGGATTACTTTTGCCCTAATTTACTCATTTTATTTTGTCCTTTTGACAGACTATAACGACATCTACAGTTTACAGTTTAACAAAAAGACTACTCATAATTAAAGGGAATCTGTCACCAGCGACCTCCCTATCAAACTACTTACTTAGACAAATAGCTGTGATTCGCCTGATTAAAACACTGTATTTTTATTAGTTGATCTGAGGCTCAGTTCCCGAGTTATAATACTTTTTCTTAATATGCATTAGTTCTTTGGTGCAGGAATGGCCCCACCATTGCACTTGTTGCACCCAAGCTCCGTTTCTTTCTGTGGCCAGCCCCTCCCTCACTGCTTTGATTGCAGTGGCAAAGTGGCGAGGGAGCGACACATAAAGGAGTGGAGCTTGCGTGCAACAAAAGCAATGGTGATGCCCTCCTTGCACCAAAGGCCCAATATGCATATAAAAAAAAAAAAAACATAACTCAGGAACGGAGCCTCAGATCAACAAAAGAAGAACAGGGCTTTAACCAGGTGAACCACAGCTATGTGTCCAGGCAAACATCTACAGGGAGGTCACTGGTGATTCCTTTTAAACCTCATGCACATGGTCGTATCTGGTTTTCTAATCCTTGAATAACAGCCATCATATGCATTAGGCTTGCTTTCACTGCCATGCCATCAATAAAAAAGGGTTATTCTCATCTGCATGAACAGCGATGAATAGGAACTGTGGTTAGATCCTCAGTTCAGGCACATGAATGCATGAAAAAAACGGATCCGTTCACTTCCTCTGAAAATAGATTGTTTTAAATATTTCCCAATAAAATCTGGGAAAAGGAAGAAAAGATGTTTAAAGATGTGAAGTCACTCACCTTAAGATGACCAAAGGCGCAGGTTTATCATTAGGTTGAAGACAACAGCTTTGGCGGTAAGAATCCTCAGTCCAAGAACTGAAGTTGACAAGGTGTTCATGCTTGGGTCTGTAAAAGAGCGACACACACAGGTATGAATAAAGAGATGTAATTTACTATATATCATTTTTAGATTAATATGAAAAAATAACCCCTAAAAGGGTATTCCAATTGTGTGAAGTTATCCCGTATCTACGGGATAGGGGATAATAATTTGGCTATCGGTGGTCCTACTGCTGTGACACCCACTGACCATGAGAATGGTGACCCTTTACCCCATGGAGCCCCCTGAAATGAAATGCACAGCCAGTCAGGCATGCACACTGCTGCTCCATTCATTTCTATGGGAGTATCGGAGATGTCCAAGTGCTGTACTCAGCTAACTCCAGCACACATGCCTGATCGGCGACTCCGATTCCTCTGCAGCGAGGAAAGAGAGCGTGAAATGCACACACTTCTCCCTTCTTTGTTCTAGCAAGTGGTGTTGGTCTCAGCATTTTGACCCCCACCAACCAAAACTTTTCATATGTCTCTATGACATATCAAAAATGTTAGCAAAACTCACAGACCCTTTAACAGGGGCCATCCTGAACATAACAAATCCTAATGGCTTATGGTTTCAGATTTATGGTTTTATTTTACTGGATATATTAGTGGAGTATGCTATGCTGTTCTGGAAAACTGATGGAAAGGAGCCAATGCAAATGTGAACAATGCCTACAAATCCCATCTGCCAGTATGGGTAAGGTAAACTGCATAAGAGGGATACTCTGATTTCTGCTGATAAACGTTATTATTGTATGGTGTAAAGTTATAGAAGTTTTTTTTATATCATTTCAGTCAGTTCCTCTGCAGTTCAATATGAACTTGTTTTTCTTCAAGTGAATAAAAGCTCCCCGGTCATGTAATGGACACAGAGGTATTCAATGTATTGAAGTTGGGGTACATCTAGCCAGGATGACTCTGCTGCTTCATTCATATGGATAGGAAGAAGCTGTCCCATTGAAGCAAATTGGACGGCTGAGATCTAATTGCACTGCTCACCGCTGCCTTTGCAATGGCGAGCAGGTAAACATACATACTGCTGATCGGCGATCTGATATAGATGAGCCCTTTAATACCTGCATAAACTACTATTTCTTTACCGCAATGAATTTTAACTAAAACAATCAAGTAGCCACTACTACTAGGAAATACAGTGAAAGGCTTTAAGAAGGCAACTTACTTGTGTGGAAACGTTTAGTGACAGATAGGGATGAGCAAGTATCAGTTGTTTCATCTGAAATATGAATACATTGTGGTGAGTTGTTATTCAAGTCATTGCTTAATAGCATAATGTTTGTCCTGACTCCTGATAACAAGTTATAAATTAGATGGGTAGATAGATTTATATTAGATAAAATAGATATCTAAATAGATAATATTAGATAGATACTAGATAGATAGATAGATAGATAGATAGATAGATAGATAGATAGATAGATAGATAGATAGATATTAGATAGATAAATAAATATGTGATAAATAGATAGATAGATAGATAGATAGATAGATATGAGATAGATAATAGATAGATAGATAGATAGATAGATAGATAGATAGATAGATAGATATGAGATAGATAATAGATAGATAGATAGATAGATAGATAGATAGATAGATAGATATGAGATAGATAATAGATAGATAGATAGATAGATAGATAGATATGAGATAGATAGATAGATAGATAGATAATAGATAGATGATAGATAGATAGATAGATATGAGATAGATAATAGATAGATAGATAGATACTAGATAGATAGATAGATATTAGATAGATAGATAGATAGATAATAGATAGATAGATAGATAGATAGATATGAGATAGATAATAGATAGATAGATAGATAGATATGAGATAGATAATAGATAGATAGATAGATAGATAGATAGATAGATATGAGATAGATAGATAGATAATAGATAGATAATAGATAGATAGATAGATAGATAATAGATAGATAATAGATAGATAGATAGATAGATAGATAGATAGATAGATAGTAGATAGATAATAGATAGATAGATACATAATAGATAGATAATAGATAGATAATAGATAGATAGATATTAGATAGATAGATAGATACTAGATATATAGATAGATAGATAATAGATAGATAGATAGATAGATAGATAAATAAATATGAGATAAATAGATAAATAGATAGATAATAGCTAAATAGATGGATGTATAGATAGATCATGGATGGCACTTGCGTTATGTGCAGTATAAACATATGTAATGTACCTATTATGGTATCCGGGTGGACAGTTTCTCCATCATACTTCACTGCACAGCTGAGGTCCTTGGAGGGATTGTCCTGGTCCCATATGACTGCGCTGTATCTCCACACATCACTACTGGACTTATCCAGCACAGCTATATCATTCAGCTCTATTTCCTGTTTGTCTACATCCAAAGTTTTATTTGGTGATGGGAAATCAGTAACCAGGCAGACCGTGTTCGGGAGACTTTCTGTTGGCTTGTAAGACGTCAGTTGATATACCGAAGGGCTTGTCCGGTCTGTTTCTAAAAAAGAATAATAATAAACGTAACCAAAATGGTTGGTAATTGTATTCCTGTGGTTAAACATACAACTGTAGAAAACTGCTTCTCCATCATAGATATGTGGTCCCTATGCTGTCATGGCCGAAGCTGTTAGTAATAGGATCACACTGCATCTCTCCATGTTAATACATCTACAGCATGTACGGTCCAGAAAGGGTTTGTAAGATTTCTTCAGGGAGTTGTTGGCTGATTTCCTCTTTCTATGCTGAAAATATATCATCCAGACTGCACATATTGCAGTAAAATAAAACTGGCTTTTAATTTGGGCATAATAAAACCAGACAGCCCCTACTATTATCAGCAGGCAAAGCAGCAGTGAGAAATCAATGAGCTATTGGTGTATTGAATGGGTTTGTTCTCTTCCTTATTATTAAGCTTATAAGGTTATTAAAGTGCTATTTTGTGTAGAAGACTTTTTGTTTATTAGCAATGAAGCTGAATGCTTTGAAAATCTGCTTGTGGCTGATAAACTTATTGAGACCGGCAGACAGAATAGTTCTTTTCCAAATAGTAATAGAAACATGAAATATCTATGTTCCGGCTCAGCATCTGCAAAAAGTATCAGCCGCCATGTGGCCTAACACACTGTCGCCTATGGTGAACAGAAGAGGAGAAGACTGCAGGGCCGGGGCCCGGTAAATTCAGTAGAAGTTCAAATTATGTGTTATTCCGGGTATGAATAAGGATCAGGATCCATCCGAAATGTGGAAGCGCTTTTCATATATGCACCATTTTGCACACTTACTTTTCCTTTCAGTTTTCTTAAACCCTTATGATCCCAATGGCGTACAGGACGTCCTTACACTATGATTTGTGACATGTCTAATAGCAGAGCTGTACAATGTGACACTACACAGCACTACACTACTAGAAATACAAATATAAGACATATGAATGTTCCAGATCCAAATATCAGTCTGTTTAATCCTCCACCATAATTCACACCTTATAAATGTTCAGAACAAAAACTAATCAATCTCTCGCTCCCAATTTACACCTTATACAATGTCTTTCACGACATAGAGGGCAAAGCCAACATTGCTGACCATCAAGCTGACAAAACTGTCATTTGGAAAGACCATACAACTGAAGAACATAGAAGCTGATACATAAATGATATTCCAAGGTATTGTTTGTCCAGACCATAAGGGTTTTGTTCTCATACGTTTGGCTCTCTAATCTCTGCTCCTATAGTTTTTGAATTAATCAGTTTTTGGTCTGGTCTTGATGCTGGAGATCACCCCAAATGTGGCGTCTTTCTTTGTTCACGTCATATTCATCATTTGTGTCCAGCTAAGGCCTGTGAACGCATGCTAAGGAACAGCATGGCACAAATTTCAGGATGTGATAATTGATGCTTTAATCAAGCAATAATTAAGGAACAAATTGGATTTTATGTTTGAAAATACTTTGTGAACTATGTAGAAATTTCCATAATCATCAATGAACAAGTGATTACTCTCTGAACTAAATATCAAAGTAAACCTACTCAGTCTTACGCCCATTAATAAAATAATCACAGGGTGACTTAATTCTCCCATATCAGATTATTTCTCTGACAAATGACAATTTGATAATTTTAAAAACGAAAAAAATCTCTTATGTACGGATTCCAGATATCAGATCCATAAATATGATAATAATTTGTATTTACATACCAGGATTAATCATCAGCTCTGTCCCAGGACCAAAAATCAGTTTCCCATAGCTTGCCCCACCATATACACACAGCGATACAGACACATACAATAATAGTTTTCTTCTTCCTAGGCCTTTAGTCTTTGCTGAATAACATCTACTTTTATTGTAGTAAAGAATTTAAAGGCTATGTGCGCCTTCACACCTAATGTTTTCATTGCTTTAATGTGTCTAAAATGAAAATTGAAGCAACTTTTTTTTTTCAATAGACCTAAGTAAAAAAATGTATTATCGTATTCTGTCTATATCTTCCATGCAGACCTATGTGTCTCCATGGTAACAGACTACAAACAAACTCTGTATAGTCATATTCTAGTTATATTGCAATCTATCAGCTCCCTACTGCTTGCTAATGTATGTAGATAATAAGTAAGTGAAAAAGTGGGAGCTCACATAGGCTCGTGCTTTTTCCTATAGTGTACAGTGTGAAGCCAGCAAAGGAGGCAATATGGACACAATACATTAATAAGTGCTTTGTATTAACTTACTCCATGTAATAAATGCCACTTGCTGAAGTGACACAACCCCTTTAAGGGGTGGCGGTTTGTAAACTACTACCGGTATATGGGCAAGAGAGATTTCTAGGAATAATGTAATTTGTTGGGTGTTCTGATTTTCCACAATGCTCACATTAAACGTGCGGGTCTCCATGGCCTACACCTTTTTCTTGTCTATTCAGACCAACAACACAAAAAACAATCAATCAATCTCCGGCTCCCAATTTACACCTTATACAATGTCTTTCACGACAGAGGGCAAAGCTAACATTGCTGACCATCAAGCTGACAAAACTGTAATTTGGAAAGACCATACAACTGAAGAACATAGAAGCTGATACATAAATGATATTCCAAGGTATTGTTTGTCCAGACCATAAGGGTTTTGTTCTCATACGTTTGGCTCTCTAATCTCTGTTCCTATAGTTTCTGAATTAATCAGTTTTTAGTCTAGAGTTCAAGAGATTTTCCACAATGCTCACATTAAACGGGTGGGTCTCCATGGCCTACACCTTTTTCTTGTATATCCAGACCAACAACCAACATCAAAATCTTCTAAAAAAAAAATCATTTGCATACTGAAAAATTTAGAAAAAATAAGTCTTCTGCCCTCATAATTCTCTAATAAATCTCCAGCACTTACCAAACTCAACTGTAAGTTTTGTACCAGATCCAAAAGTACGTTTTTCATACCCAACACCAGCATACGCAGTGGTGCAGACATGTGCAATAAAACATCTGAATGAGAGCAGGTAGAGTCATAGCTTATCCATCCCTCCACATGACACAATGTGGAATGATTGGAATATCATTTTCTGTGAGAACACCTATTTCCATTCACCACATAACAATTAACCAAATTTGACTTTTGATAGTAAATGGACATCTTCTAGATTCCAAATTAAAGATCACATGTATTATTACAACCATAGTTATAGTGGCAGAAATGAGTTATAAAATAAAAATCAATAATTCATATAAAGTTTGAATTATTTGAATAGAATATTTTTAATCCATTACCTATCTCCATCCATTATCTTAATATTCTATACTGCCCTTAAAACATGCAAACATTTAAGAATTCATTGGCATATGCTAGAAGCCAACTGACCTGGCTTTACTGTCAGCGTTGTCCCTTTTCCAAATATAAATTTGTCATTGACATTATCACAGTGACAAACAGTATAGCAAAAACGCTTTCAGTAGCCACTGTCATTACTTCTACCATCTACATACTAAGAAATTCTTCTGATTGTGCACAGATTATTTCTATTATTGTATTTATTATCATGATTCTTGACGTTTTAAGCTAATATGATAATATATTAAATATTAATAATCTAAGGAATGTAAGGAATAATCAAAAAATAAAATAATTGGCCCTGATTTATCATGCCTTTAGTCCACAATTCTGTCTTCAAAAACTAGCAAAATGGGACTTTTGCGACTCTTTGGACAAAAATTGAGTGACTTTTTGGATTTTTACACCTATCGTTACAGTTTTGAAATATAGATTTATCACGGTTACCTTTTTTAAAGCTTGCAAATAAGTCATAATCTCACTCCAGGAGGAGGGTGGAGAAGGAAAACTGGAGGAGCTTTTCTTGACAAAAGGATAAGACAAATTTACCAAACAACATGAGACATTTGCTAAATGTGGCATAAAGCTCTCCAATGCAGACTGAAGCAAAACTGACTTCAAATATTCCTTTTATGATAAATTCTCATGTATGTCTACATGTTATTTTTGGAGATTTTTAATTTTGCACTTAAAGGGGTTTTCCTATCTCGGCCTTCGATGACCAAGATGGGAATTGGCTCGATAATCGCTAGCTGGAGGTGGATTTAGTTTTGCAAACATCCAAGAGACAGGTCTTCTGGAAGTTACAGAAACAGCACAGCCTGCAGTGCTACATTATTTGCCTAGCTCCAATTCAATGCTATGCCAGGTACAGAAACAGCGGAGCTCTGGCCGCCTGGCCATTTCCATAACTCTGTCTCTCCCGGCTGTCACTTACTGTGGTTACGGTAGTTCCATGTCAGCCATGGAAGGCCGAGATGGGACAACCCCCTTAGGTATTTATTAGTGCTTTTAGCAGCATGTACAAAGTCAATTGTAATTTTAAAAAAAATGGAATAAAGTGATGCATCAAACAGGGGGCTAAACTCTATAAGCGTCATGTCCTACACTCTAATCATATCCTACATCAGCATGTGTTCTAAAAACAGATCAAACCTAACCATTTTAGTACTTATATGAAATTGATTTTAGATTATGTGTTTCTAGACATGCCTTTTACCACTACTTCAATGTTGTCTAGTTTTGACTTAGACCGAAATGTTTGTCATGCCTATTGTTTGGCACAGTTTTTTGATGTACCGTGTAGGGCCCTTGGCTTGTACGTTCATCTCCCTTTGCCGAGCTTTCAGATGACCATATCACTTTGTATTGTTTTATCTACATTTTGTTTTGTTATTTTCTCTATTTGAGATTGGAAAATTGTAAAACCCAATAAACTCTTTGATGAGAAACATAACCATTTTATGGATCAAAGATTAAATGCGGATTCCATCCCCAGTTTTAATGTATTTCATGTATGCATGTCAGTATATGAAAACATAGTGGTGTATGGATTTTTTTTTTTTGCATTTTCCATCAGATGGCATATATATATACTGATTTCAGTACTTCTAAGTAAAGTCTGGTACATAGAAAGTCTGCAATATGATGTGAGAAATGGTTCTGTATTACACATTGTATTCCAGGCTGAAATGCACAGACTTATGTGTGAGTTTACATGAAGGTTGTAATTTAATTTATTATATTAGAAAATTATTTTGATTAATTTAGTTTATCCAAATGAAAAATTATCTGTCCATGAGAATATTTTTGTTATTTAAGTGCTAAAATAATCAATAATGCTTTGTGTGTAGTTGAAAGACACCATTAATGGCATCCTTCATACAACAATTATCCTTTTCAGCCTCCACTGAAGAAATGGCTTGATGGGATTATTTACAAAAAAATCCTATTGTAGAGACACACCAAATAACACAACTTACTTGGTGTGATAATTAGTTGTGTTCCAGTTCCAAATATCAGCTTGGCACCTGCACCCCAATTTCCACAGCAGTTTGCACCATTGCAAAAACTGCCTCACTTAGGAATCACACATGCAGTTTGAAGTGCAGTTTTTGATGAGTTTTTTTATTTTAAGACTCAAAGCCAGAGGTAAATCTAAATAGAAAGAAAGGTGTAAAGAAAAGGGCTGATCCTTCTCTGTCTTTTGTATTTACTCCCATTTGTGGCTGAAAAAGACTATATCAAAAACTACCTGTGTTGTTCCAGCCTCATACTCGACACATTCTTTTGTAATCCCTAAACTCATCAATACCTTCAATGTTTGACAGTAAATTACATTTTTATGCTTCCATTACTAATTGGATTTATTTAAAAAATAACATATAAAATTAAGACTGTGGAATTTATTTTCATCCATAGTGGGCAATGTTGCTCTAATTTCCATCACGGATGGTTATGTTATGTTACACTGTACTTGGCCATAACACTATGTCATACATACACTGGAATCACCGGGTAATATCACTGTGTACTCACCAATAATCACACTTAACTTGGACCCTTTGCCAAATGTATATGTTCCACTGCCGTGACACAGTGGTTTACAACAGAGCAATAAAATACCCACTGTCCTCACATACACAAACCACTAAACTTCAAGTGCACTCATAATAAAGAAAAATTGGGTTACTTCATTTGAGGCTAAAATAGGAATTACTGTAATTTACAAAGAAAATACCCAACTCCCTAAAACTCATACAAATGTAATGAGATTGGGATGTCTGACTGACTTTCTTATCATTAAATTGGTTTTCTCATGAGCCTTAATGATGACATATACATACTGTAGCTAGAGCCTGACATCACTTACTGATCGGTGGGGTCCCAATTCTGTAATCCACACTGATCCTCCGAATGAGGAAGCAGCCGCACTGGTTGAGCTTTGCTGCTCCTTCCCAAGCTTCCCCTCACTGCAATGCTCTCAGCCACCCGTTATGGAGGCAACTACAAAACGTGCTATTCACTTGAACAGGAGTGCAACTGGGAATGGCTTAAAGGAACAGTCTCCATGTTCTCATGATATTCGAAGGACCCAGAGGTCTGACCTCCACCAATTATAATGTTTTGGCATATCTTGGTGATATACCAATACATTAATATATATGAATACTCTTTTAATATTTCCATTTAACTCAAGCACTCGTGATCTCCCTGCGGTCCGATCACTGCCCCTAATTGTTACATGGTTTTATATGACCAAGGAATATTGTGACTAGTGTTGAGCGAAGTTTTGAAAAATTAGATTTGGCTGCCTCACCGAATGTCACAAAGAAATTCGCTTCTTGACGAATTACTTCATCACGAAACACATTTCTTTGTAAGTAGAAGACACAATGATGGGGAACCGCGATCACGCCGACCCCCATCATTGGACCCCTTAGATGCCTTATTCACTGATTGTGGCATCTGAGAATAATAGTGAAGGCTATCTGGTAAAAAAATTATAATATATTAATACTCACCTTATCCATTTGATCGCAAAGAGGCCACGGCAGCCATCTTGATTGAAGACACAGCTTGAAATCTTGCGACGTGCATGACTACGTCAATCAAGATGGTTGCAGCGGCCTCTTCACGCTCAAATGGATGAGATGAGAAGGTATTTTTTACAGCCATGTCAGGGAAAATTGATTAGTTACCATGAAGCACGAAGAATTTCGTCTTTGAGGCAAATCAAATTTTTCCTAAAATTCGGATCGAAGTCCACTTCGGATACTTCGATTCGCTTGACACTAATTGTGACTAAAATTAAAAACAGGAAAAATCTTTCATAAAGAAAATGATACAGAATATATAGTGTGATACTTACTGGGAGATACAACTAGAGCTGTCCCCCATCCAAATACGAGTTTTCTAGCATTATAGTCACACAGTGCTTTTCATGAAACTCTTTAGCAATAGAGAATGCACTACTTAGCCTGGCCTAAAGATATAGTAGACTTACTTGGTGTTACCCATAGTTGTGTTCCAGCACCAAATATGAGCTTGTTAGCTGCTCCCCAATTACCACAACAGTTCACCCCCTTGCAAGAATATGTCACTTCCTTCATAGTTACTAAAACTGATTGCTAAATACACTTGCCAAAAAGATTGCATTTTACTTATCTGTATCAATTGGCCTTGTGTAAGTAAAATAATAGTCATAATTATTATTCAAAAAAATAATTTTCTAAAAATATTTGACCTTTCTATCCCAGTTATGCTTTTCTCTTAGATATAATGCTAAATTTTAGTGTGCCTGTCCTTATTGAAGCTGGCCATACACTTTCAAGAGCGTTGGCTGTACGGTTATTCAGTTATTCCTAACCAACTTTCCATATCTGCACGCACAGTTCGTCTGAGCATGCATGTATTTTCATTAGGGAAGCTGCTGTCTGATACCTTTATCTTATCTCCCCTTGAGAACAAAGGATTGGGCATGTTAAAAGTAAACATGCCTGATCTTTTTTTCTACCAATAAACATCAGCCGGGCATTTCATACACATTAGATGTGGGTTCACACTCACCAATATTCACAATTAACTGGGTTCCTTTACCAAATGTAACGTTTCTAAGATTATCACACAGTGATATATAACATAGCAATACAATGCACACAGGTAAGTGCACAATATATTGGTATAAGCTTACTAGTATCAAATATCCCCAAGACTAAAAATAGGTTTAGTTCATTTGAAGAACTCAATTATTATCACAATGAATTCACAATACAGGGAATAATTGTTTCCAATATTTTTTGTCACACTTCCGGTCATTCTTGTATCGGGGCATATATCGGGATTATGATGGTTTAATACACTAGTTTTCCCTCTACTTTAAGAAAGGAATACTTTGTGTCATCAATAAATTTTTCAGCCCATATACTTTCTATGTCCTAAAACACAAACCAGGGTTTAACTATCACCACTCAATGGTTGGACTGTGATGTTTTATGGGCCATGTTTAGCCAGTTTATAGGTCTATTGTTATATTTCAATAATATGGGGCTTTATTTGACTTTTTTGTGTTGTCTGATATTTTGAGACTCAGATTTATTGTATTGTCAGACAGTACAAAAATATTTTAAAAAATTTAAAAGACTCCTTTTCTCCTTTTAACTCCATGATAACATAATATACTAAAAGCCACTTACCAGTATTTACAGTTAACTTAGTTCCCACTCCAAAAGTAAGCTTCTCCAGCTTATTACACACTGATATACTGCAGAACAATTATAACACACATGCACACATACGCACACCATACGCACACTCGGCTCTTGTTTGAGGCTAAGACATTATCACAATGAAATAATTATGGTAGTCAAAATTCAACACAATAAAACAAACCATAAAAGATATCATGGTATATATCTAATACTTCTGTCATGTATATTCCTTTGGGAATAAGTGGAATCAAAATTAAACTACAACCCAACCTCAGCAGTTCATAATCTCAAATGGGATTCATTCATCCAATCAATCAATCATTCATATTATTGAAGAAATGGGGGCTGATATGGGGACCTTTGGATATTTTTATTTACTTTTAGATGGTTGAATTGGTATTACTTGTCTACGTATATATCTATCTATCATCTATCTATGTTTTAAAAAACGTATTAAAATGAATATGAGACTTAGAACCCATTTCTACATGTTAGCTGACGGCAAGGTGTAATATTCCACCATAATTGACTTACTGGGTTTAACATCCAGTTTGGTTCCTGATCCAAAGATTATCTTCCAACCAGCAGTATTCTCACATTGAGAAGACTCATGACAGTAACCTTAGGAGACAGATCTAGAACGTGTGACATATGCTATTTATATGGGGTAACTTCCATAATTTGGACCAATATTACCCATGGTCTACCATTACATGGAGATATCTGTTGGCTAGTGAAGCATCTCTCATCCTAAATCCCACATAGATTGCCAAGTACACATCATGCCAGAACAGGGTTTGAGGGCCATCCTTCATATTGCCTTGTGACAAGGAAGTTATTGATGTCATCATATAATTATTTTTCATGGAAATATCCATGGCAACCAACTCTATTACTCATTACAAGGACTTGCTATTACCCGATACATGGACTGATTAATAACTAGTATTTTGTGTGGTTATTACATTGTTATAAGAACTGGTAGCAAAATCATCTATAAAACCAAAAATAGGACAGATACCTGAATTTCTGCAAATCCCAATCGATAATTATTTTAATACTTACTAGGAAACACAGTTAGGGGAGTTCCTGATCCAAATATCAGTTTATTGGTGCTATAGTCACACAGTGATGGGTTCCCTTTCAATAAACTCCTTAGAACCTGTGCAGGTGTCTTAGCCAGTACTTCTATAAAAGCGAGATTACTCTCCTCATCACTGACCTATTATATCTGTCACATACAGAGGCCGTAGTCAATATGGGAAGATTGGTCAGGCAGCAGTTGGATGTATGAATGTCCATTATACAGTATACATTTATTATTTGACTTTGAAAACTTTACTAATGTCTGTAAGTATGTGAGTCTTCTATTAATCCATTTTATGGATTTTTAGGCTGTTGTGAGCATGTATTTTTCTTTTAAAACTTTAGCAATGAATCCAAAGAATACTAATAATAAGTTGTGAAGTATATTGCGTATACAGTAGATACTTGAATACAATTTTGAATAAAGTATGAGTGTATTAAATATTAAAAAGCATGATAGCTAATTATGTTTCATGAATTAATATTTGCACCCTTTCGGTTTTATTATATCATTATTTGTATTATTGTTTTACCTATTATATTATCTTAAAGGGGTTGTGCCAAGTTTATAAGTTATCCTCTATTCACAGGATAGGGGATAACTAGTTGATCGCTGGGGGTACAACTGCTGGGGCCCTCACTGATCACGAGAACAGGGATCATGTTGCCCCATTCTGATAGAGCGGCAGGTCATGCATGTGCACTGCTGCTCTATTCATCCTCTATGGGAGCTCTGGAGCCGAGTACAGCGCTCTGCTATCTTCGCCGCTTCCCTAGAGGATGAATAAAGCCTCAGTGCTCATGCAAGACCTATTGCTCCATCGAAACGGGGACCCCATTCTTGTGATAGTGGGGGTCCCAACGGTTGGACCCCGAGCGAACCTCAGAATAGGGGATAACTTTTAAACTTGTCACAACCTCTTTAAATATGTTATAGTCACATAATAAATATAAAAAAATACTACAAATATATATGTATTTATTAAATGTAATTTTATACTGTATATTCAGTGTATTAAATGTGTTCATGAGTATAAATACGGTTTCTAGAATAACCATTTTTCTGACAGTGACTATAGCTAATAGAGGTTTGACTAAACCAAGTCCTGTCTTGCGTAGGATATGAGCATCTATTGCGGTACTATAAAACCAAATCTACACATATTAGACTCGGTCCCAGGCGGCTACCTATCCCGTTTCCACAGTATAAATGTCTTTTTTTTAAAAGGTTAATTAGAAAACCCATTGTACACAAATAATAATGCTTTACCTATGGAGAACAGTAATATGTTAAGGGATCTGGTAACACATACCAATTAATTTGATGGTCAATGACTTACAGTATATATTATTATTACTATCATTATGCATTTAGTATTGCCACATTCTGCTTGGAGTATAGTACTTTTTTGTATTCTTGTGCAAGCTCACCTGGTTTCACCATCAATTTGATTCCATGGCCAAATATAAATTTCCCTGTGTTATAATTACCACACTGATGAATGCTATGACAAGAACATGGTGCGATCCAGCCTGATTGACTATCCGTATGGTAGATGTACTACAGTGCATTACACCTGTTCTTTTACAGTGTTAATACTTTGATTTAAAGTCAATTTAGTTAATAAATTCAAAGTCGCTTTCTCATACATTACTTATGCCCTGCATACTAATGTCACACTAATGTAGATAAGATGTTACAACATACCATAGTAATGGTGTATACTTATTTAAACTTACTAGGTTTGACATTTAATTTGGTGCCTGATCCAAAAGTCATCTTCTGTCCGAAATTATTAGCACCATGACACATTTCATTACAAAAACCTGCACATCCCATATACACATGCTAACAGTGGCCAGATGACAGATGATGCTAATCTGTCCTCCGAGAACTAACATTTTTGGAGACAAACACAGTCTTTATCATTTTCCTGATGCAATTAGAGTCCAACCTTTTCCCTCATAGGCAGACGAACAGTTTGCCTGCAAGCTGATTCAATGCTAAGTGACCCCATGTCCTGAGAAGAGTCTCCGTGATGAGGAAACTGTTGGGTGAAACTGATGGGAACTCAGGGGTCATTTATTATCAGATATACACAAATTTTTGGTGTATATCTGGCACAGATTTAGGCACAAAGATTAATTGGGCTGCATCTGCGACTTTTCCCCGCTCACACCAGGGCTAAAAAAGGGGGCATGATGTAAAAAATGGTCTAAATCTACACCAGCAAGGGAGCTGGCGTTCATTTAGACAGGTGGTGTTTACGCCAAAGTTATGTAGAGGCCTCCGCCTTTACATAACTTAGGAGCAGCTATCGCCAGCTAAAACGGTCTTAGTAAATGACCCCCTGTATGCTTAGGGACATACGGTAGTTCTATGTGGTCAAAGTAAAATACTGTTTCATGTATGTAGATTTCTGAACATTCAGGCCACATCACCAATAAATTTTCATTTATCAAACTGGTGTAAAGTAGAACTGGCTTAGCTGCCCATAGCAACCAATCAGATTCCACCTTTCCTTTTGGACAGCTCCTTTGGAAAATGAAAGGAGGAATCTGATTGGTTGCTATGGGCAACTAAGCCAGTTCTATTTTACACCAGTTTGATAAAAGACCCCCAATATGTCTTTAGTTTATGATATTGCAGATTAGAAAAAAGGACACTCACTTGACATCACAATCACCATGGTTCCTTTGCCAAATATGAGTTTGCTACCAGCAAAATTTACACATCGAAACATACCCTGACAAAAACCTTTGTGTGTGTAGAAAAGTGACATCCTGAAGAGTATATGATACACCTCCATAGCCTGCCTAGATTGGAATTATACAATTACTGTACCACAATGTTAAATAAAGTATTAAATATTAAGCACGTGTGCAGATGTGGATATACAGAACTGTCAATATCAATGGGTTTTGGGTGATGAGACCCTAACTTGGCTAAAATAAAGGGTCTGCACGCTGTTCCAAGCAACCTGACTTTTCATTTTAGTGATCAGTGAGGGTCTCAGCACCCAGACCCCCAATAACACTATGTTTAAGGCCTCTTGCACATGCCCGTATGGCTTTTTCAGTATTTTGAGGGCTGCAAAGAACAGATCCGCAAAAAATACGGATGACATCCGTGTGCATTCCATTTTTTGCGGAACAGCTGGCCCCTGATAGAACAGTACTATCCTTGTCTGTTATGCGGACAATAATAGGACATGTTCTATCTTTGAACGGAAAAACGGAAATATGGAAACGGAAGGTATACAGAGTACCTTCCGTTTTTTTTTGCAGATCTATTGAAATGAATGGTTCCGTATACGGTCCGTGTATGGAACGCAAAAAACTGAACGTAAACGGAAAAAAAAAATTGTTTGTGTGCAAGAGGCCTCAATATGTGGATTGCAAATTGGAACATTTACTTCAAAGTGAAGTCATTGTACACATTATATTATATAATGGGTCACCAGTAGTTCCCTAATACACAGCTGATATAGGAATATCTCCCATGGCAGCACATTACAACAGCCCCTGTACTCTGCTGATGGCGGCTGAGGTACAGAATATGTTCCCTTCGTCGGTCCTGCACAATTACCTCAGATTTGCTCCCACTTATAATGGCAGTGATTTGGATAAAAATAAGGGAACAACCAATCATTTTGGGGAATTTCAGATTTTTAGATGTAAAGCGTCCCTTGGGTGTAGGCAACGATGAAGCTAATACTACCATTAACCACAAGGGCTTGAGAAGTTACCAAGTAATATAACAATGCAGGATAATAACTTTTTCATATTCTTTTTATTCCCAGAATAATGGAATTAACAGAATATAAAATCACCAATAAAAGAGAAATTATTTTTTAACAGATCATCATTCATCACATCTGTCACATCCGTATTACCTGCAATAAGTAAGTATCTCATTAATCCCATTTCAGTGTAGTGATAGGGTTAGTGATCTGTTACTTACTAGGTCGTACAGTGAGTTTAGTACCCGCTCCAAATATAACCTTCTGTCCAGCATTATTCCCACAAGCAGAAACCTCTCTACAAAAACTCATCTCTGACTCTGGATGCATGTCTGCTTACTAGTGCGGGACCACAGGAAAATCACAAGATCTAATTGTGATCAATCATCTCTATCTATCTATCTATATATCTCTGGTTTTACAATGATCCAAACTTAGTTGGCCATAAGGTTTTATGGTGATTTATGGTCAAGACAGTAGAACCCAGACTAGTCTAAATGTTGGTGCCCATAATATAGACATTAAATTATACCTAGGAAGAATTTTCCTGCCAGTAAAGGTAAAAGATAACTACGATTCTCTGTGACTTATTACTTTATTTTTATCATTGTTTTCTGCAACCTTCTGGTTATGCTTGAGGGATGAATTTTGTAGGAATCCCATGAAACTGAATTCTGATTTCTACATTTATATCAGTTCTATCTGTGACAATGATTACATTTGTTTTCTTTTACTAAATACTTACCAGGAAGAACCATCAATTTTGTGCCCATACCAAATATAAGCTTTCCATATCCTGCAGTATCACACTGATACACAGTTCTACAATATGTACCCTGTGCACCTACAGTAGATTTTAATATGGCTATAACTGTGTCTTTTGGGGGTCTTCCATTTCTTACTTGTCATTACTTTTACTTGAGGATAATTCCTCTAGCGATACACATATGACTTAGATGTTATAACCAAAAACAACCATTGCCCAAAAACAACCATTGATTATGTGTTTTGTCAATGGTAATGTCCAGTTGGGTACATTTTTAGTAATAAAAAAGTAGGTGTAAAAATCTTTGCAGCCAGGATGTCAGATTAAAGAGCATCTGTCCACTGGATTGGCATACATTACTACATAGATATCTTAGACCTGCTGAAGCTGATGTACTGACCTTGACAATCCATGTCATAATGGCTGTGTAATCCTTTCTGAAAGTTTTCCTGCCTGATATTAAGGTGTGTGCAGCTAGAGAGTAAGATAGCTCGATTCTCAGGCGGGAAAACTCTCAAAAAGGATTATACAGCCATTCTGACATGGATTCTCAATGTAAGTACACCAGCACCATCAAGGTGTACGTGATCTATGCGTGCAGATTGTATTGTGAAGTCTGGTCACCTCACTGGTCTCTAAAACAGCAAGATCTATCTTATGTAATGCTGTGCTTAAATGCTTTGTATGATCATTATCTAAGACTTTCTATGGGCCTATACAAATCCTAGTCAGACATTTATTGGATTTTCAGTATTTTTGATTTTTATTTCAATATTTGAATTATTTTGATTAAATTCATTAGCCAGAAATGACTTTCTACCTTTGCAGCAGAATCATTCAGATGTATCTTATAAAGGCTGATTGGTACTAGATGCCTGAAATACTCTTTAGATTCCTCTAGTAATTTGAACATTTCTAAGAATGGGTTCCCTAGGATTTTATAAATATATCTGCAGTAATACCAGATATATGGAACAGAATGTATGTTTTCTTTAAATGCTGTGTGCTCATAGACATAGTCCTCTATGGTCACACGTATCATGCCCATAGTGTACCTGTAAGTGTTAGGTACATGTGACCCTGGATCATGCCCATAGTGTACCTGTAAGTGTTAGGTACATGTGACCCTGGATCATGCCCATAGAGTACCTGTAAGTGTTAGGTACATGTGGCCCTGGATCATGCCCATAGAGTACCTGTAAGTGTTAGGTACATGTGACCCTGGATCATGCCCATAGAGTACCTGTAAGTGTTAGGTACATGTGACCCTGGATCATGCCCATAGAGTACCTGTAAGTGTTAGGTACATGTGACCCTGGATCATGCCCATAATGTACCTGTAAGTGTTAGGTACATGTGACCCTGGATCATGCCCATAGAGTACCTGTAAGTGTTAGGTACATGTGACCCTGGGTCATGCCCATAGAGTACCTGTAAGTGTTAGGTACATGTGACCCTGGATCATGCCCATAGAGTACCTGTAAGTGTTAGGTACATGTGACCCTGGATCATGCCCATAGTGTACCTGTAAGTGTTAGGTACATGTGACCCTGGATCATGCCCATAGAGTACCTGTAAGTGTTAGGTACATGTGACCCTGGATCATGCCCATAGAGTACCTGTAAGTGTTAGGTACATGTGACCCTGGATGTTTCTCAGGGATCCAAAGAAACCAAAGTTATTTTTCAGAGTTTTAAGAGGATCTCTATGAGGACATTTATTTCAGCACTATATAAATTCTGAAGTACCTCTTTAAAAATGTTACCTTCCTATGGGACTTTATTCAAGATGCCTCCTTTTATATTCGATTTATACCATCATACACTACTGAAACTACCTAAAAAGTGTAGAGTGACTGCCACATATTCAACAAAGAAAATTCCATTTAATATTATGCTACTGTAGAGATATTCCTATACAATATATATGGACTGTATACTATTGATAGACCTTTATAATTATAGTAACGTTTTCCTACTTACTAGACAAGACAGTAAGTTTGGTTCCCTCTCCGAAGGTTAACTTTCTGCTGCCGCCAGCATTAGCACAGTCAAACACACCACTACGTAAACTGCCTGCCACTGCTCACATTGTAAATTATATTGGTAGTATATATGTGGAATGACTGTTCTGCTAGTGGTAAGCATATTGTATATGCTGTATAAAGCTCTTTTATATAGGTTATCAATTAAAATTAATACTGTCCCTAATAATGATGCCAGATATAAGAGCTATAAATGCGCCATATATTCCCATATAATCATACAATAAATAATGCAATACATATTGAAGTATAAAACGCCACTTACTGGGCTGAACAGTTAGCTGGGTCCCTCTGCCAAATATCAGTTTATAAGTGCCGCCAGTATAAGCACAGTCATACACACCAGTGCACAAACCAGGCTACATCGTGAGTATCCTATCAATAGTCGGGTTCTGTTCAGTCAGGTACATTGCATTATGGAAACATGGTATAAAATCAGGAATACAAAGCATATACGTTTTTTTTTTTATATTGGGACCCTATAACTATGGTTACTGAAAAGAATGGACTGCTGACAGAGTGTATGGTGGGAATTTATCATGTGGTGCACTCCAGAATTCTGCCTTCAAAAAGTCACAAATTGGGGCTTTTCAACTTCCTTGGGGTCACCTGCGCCAAAATCGAGCGACTTTGCATTGTTACACAGCGCATTTCAGTTTTGAAAACGGGATGGGAAACTGGAGGTGGTTCACTCCCAATTTATTATTAGTTGAAAAAAATAGCCCCAAAGTAGCATTTATAGACAAAAATGTTAGGTTTAAGGATGCTCCAAATTTAACAAGCAACATGTGCCGTTTGATAAATTTGGGGCAAAGTACAGCAACACAGATTTCTGCAAAACTGACTTCAAATATTCTAATTTTGATAAATACCCCCATATGTACTGGAAGGTCCATGGCTCATCAATTACTGAAAAGATGAAATTCAAAAGGTCAATATGAATCAATTTATAAAATTGTCATTTTTTTTATAGTAATTTCACGACATGTGGGAATCATACTGAACATTATTACCATAAACTAAGTCTTCTAATACTGAAAAGATTAAATTGAAGGGTCAACACGGAGGAAGTTATAAAATCCATATATAAATATATCAAGATCAAAGCTCCCAAGACTATACATTGATAATATATAATGATTCAGTTACAGCCTAAAGCCATGTTAAGGGTATTAAATATATCTAATGCCTACTCAGTATGCCACCTGTGATTAACGTGAACCAAATGGGCATGGTTCAGTTACATTTTAGCCATGTTCATGAAATGTTTTTTTTTTTTTTTAAAGTCACAGACAAGTGTAAATTGTAAGCCTCCTAGCTAAACCATAAGCACCACATGTTCTTAATATAACGCATGGTGTGCAATTTATTACAAAAAAATAAGAAAATATGACTGCAGCCGCGGCCTGGCAGTTTGCGTTGATCCGCAGGTGGACCCACAGCCAGACCGAACCATGTGCAGGCACCCTCATACAGAATAAGCCGATATTGATACAGTCAAATTAGAAGTATAAACCATTTACTTTTATATTAAGATGAATATTTGATTAAGGCAGCATGTATTTAATGTAAGCAATGAAAATATGAACTTACGGGGTTTAACAATTAGTTGCGTTCCTTTTCCAAATGAGAGCTTCCTGCTGCTCCCAGTATAAGCACAGTCATATAGACCAATACACAAACTGCTACTGCTATGTTCCTTTATCCTTACATAGCTTTTGGCCAACAACTATCTTTGCTAATCTATCCATACACATGAATGTTTGGCATGGCCAAGTGTACAAGTGTTCCTAATGAGGAGATGGGAGTAAGTGTCTACCAGACACCTCTGCCAGTGGCTTATCATCCCTGAGAACAATATCATCAAGTACTGTATATTGAAGTCCAACAACCTGATCCTTTTTTCCAACCAACACCTACCATTGAGGAAATGTCAGAACACCATCATACTCATATTTATTGGTCATCAACAGTAAATTCTGTCCTTCTTCTAATGCATACAAATCACCTTACCCTATACACCATCAATATCTGTCAGTCATCAATGCCATTAATGTGTATAGCTTCACTAACCTGACATATGTATAGGTAGACTTTTCAGTTACATATATGTTATTGTTGTTTTCATCATTTAATGGGGTCGTGGATAAAGTTTAATCATTGCATAAGGAGTAATTCTACAATGTTCTATAATACCTTATCTCAGCCCAATGGGTACAAAACTGTGGTGCCCTAGTTCCGATCATATCCAGTCTAGACAATGCTTTGTGATCTAGGCAATGTTCTGTGATCTAGACAATGCTCTGCAATCTAAGCAATGCTCTGTGATCTAAGCACTGCTCTGCATTCTATGCAATGTTCTGTGATCTAGGCAATGCTCTGTGATCTAGGCAGTGCTCTGTGATCTAGGCAGTGCTCTGTGATCTAGACAGTGCTGTGTAATCTAGGCTATGCTCTGTGATCTAGGCTATGCTCTGTGATCTAGGCAATGATTTGTGATCTAGGCAATGATTTGTGATCTAGGCTATGCTCTATGATCTAGGCAATGCTCTGTGATCTAGTCTATGCTCTGTGATCTAGGCAGTGCTCTGTGATCTAGGCAGTGCTCTGTGATCTAGACAGTGCTGTGTAATCTAAGCAATGCTGTGTGATCTCTAGGCTATGCTGTTTTATCTAGGCTATGCTGTGTGATCTAGGCTATGCTCTATGATCTAGGCTATGCTCTATGATCTAGGCTATGCTCTGTGATCTAGACAATGATTTTTGATCTAGGCTATGCTCTGGGATCTAGGATAGGCAATGATCTGTGATCTAGGCAATGCTCTGTGATCTAGGCAGTGCTGTGTGATCTAGGCAGTGCCCTGTGATCTAGGCAATGCTCTGTGATCTAGGCAATGCTCTGTGATCTAGGCAATGCTCTGATCTAGACAGTGCTCTGTGATCTAGGCTGTGCTATCTAGGCTATAATGTGTGATCTAGGCTATGCTCTGTGATCTAGGCAGTGCTCTGTGATCTAGGCTGGGCTCTGTGATCTAGGCAATGATCTGTGATCTAGGCAATGATCTGTGATCTAGGCAATGCTCTGTGATCTAGGCAATGCTCTGTGATCTAGGCAATGCTCTGTGATCTAGGCAACGCTCTGTGATCTGGACAATGCTCTGTGATCTAGACAATGCTCTGTGGTCTAGCCAATGCTTTGTGAGCTCCAGACTAATAAATGTTATCGACACTTGCAGCAAATAGGAAAGAGGTGATCTAGGCAATGTTCTGTGATCTAGACTATGCTCTGAAATCTAAGCAATGCTCTGTGATCTAAGCACTGCTCTGCATTCTATACAATGTTCTGCGATCTAGGCAATGATCTGTGATCTAGGCAATGATCTGTGATCTAGGCAATGCTCTGTGATCTAGGCAATGCTCTGTGATCTAGGCAATGCTCTGTGATCTAGGCAATGCTCTGTGATCTAGGCAATGCTCTGTGATCTGGACAATGCTCTGTGATCTGGACAATGCTCTGTGATCTAGCCAATGCTTTGTGAGCTCCAGACTAATAAATGTTATCGACATTTGTAGCAAATAGGAAAGAGGAGAGAGTAGTGCTACTGTAGCTCACAGAGGTTTGTCTACAGTCCCTACAATTGTAGAAAACTTCAGCTGTGAGTATGAGATCTATGCAAGATTTCAGCCTGCATGTAAGCAATATTGATTCCATTCATTGACAATGGAGAATGCTTGAAGTGCAAAGGAAGGAATTTAACAAGCTCCAAGCATCACAACTATGGCATAATTTGGTCCTAAGCTGTGTATCAGTATTTTATACGGTATTTAATGTGTTTGCGCCTGCTTTACTAGCTTTTGTGCCATGCGCATTATTTTTCTCATTGCTACTTAGTGATACTTCACTACTTTAGGTTCATAACCATAAGGGGCATTTTCATGTTTTTTTTTTTTTGGCCTGCATTTTTCCCTCTCTGGAGCAAAATGCTGTAAACTCAAAACATTTTGTGACAATTTAATACATTTGTTGGAATTTTGCAGCGAAGAGGGAAAAAACTGAAAACAATCCACCAGAAAAATGCCTCTTCTGATAAAGTTGCACAATTTATATGATTCGGCGTAGGATATACGTTAGCTACTGTACATACATGTAAAAAAACATTTAAAAAAAAATATTAGTTAGTTTAGTAAATGACTAAACATCATTTGTAAGCCATCGCTGGCCAGGGCTCCGGAAATCTGCGCTATGAGACGCACTACACGTACTTTATCTAGATGTTATTAGGGTAGTGAGGTTAATGATGGTTTCTCAGAACTTACTTGGATACACTGACAACCGTGTGCCTTGCCCGAAAATCAGCTTCCTGGCTCCAGTATCCTCACAGTAATATACTCTACTACATATACCCCTATGTACAGCCGGCCTTCTTCACTGCAGTCTAGAACTATACTGTATGTACCATGCGTTCAGACTGAACATATTCATGGCAAATACAATTATTATCTCAGTCTGATATCATATAGAGCCTACAGATCAAATCTGCCTAATTCTGGCACTTTCATCTATACATGTAAGACATGGTGAAAACAAGTACAGAAGTAGCAGAGCTGAATTTGTTCTAATACAGGATACACAGAGTGCCAACTCATCCATCTGTATAATTTAAAGAAATTTACCACATCTATTATATTTTATGATATTTATGGAATATTTTTCTATTAAATTCACTTCAGTCTCCATGTAATACAATGCAGAATACTTACTGGGAGTTACAGTGAGAACAGTGCCTTGTCCAAACAGCAGTCTGTAACCTCCCGTGCCAGAAGCACACAGTGTCTAGCCCACTAACAAATACCGCACTTCTGCTCTGGACTGTAGTTATTTGCTGTGCTGCTCTTACATACATTCAGCTGTCAATAACCATCCGATACTGGAATTATTGTCGGGAAGTAATGTTAGGATACACATATGGAATACGCTGCTGGTTTTCCATGTTGATTTGTTGATGCAAAGGGGATGACATATTAACAAATCTCATCTGTGGGATAACATCAGCAGGGAAATTGACACATGGTGCGGATTTTAAACCTGCAGCATGTTAGCCCTTTCTGCAGATTTTCATAGCCGATTTCACCCTTTGCAATGCATAGGTTGAAATCCCCCCAAAAAAATAATTGTGCAGATTGTGGTGCAAGTTTCGTTGTGAGTCTGCAATGGATTTTTTCAGTTTAATTTGTCTTGTATGGATGTAGCCTTAAACATAAAGAAAAGGTGGATTGGCACATCTGCTTTCACATATATGCCATGGTAAGAAAGGCTGATGGAGCCTCTGGGGGGGTACACTAGTCTGGAAAGAAGGATGGTAATCTCTAAAATACTGCACAAGGATATATAATCCTCACCAGTGGGCAAGGTCTCACCTAGCATTGTGGTAGATAACACTAGTTTACAGGTTGGGGCTTCTTGCGTTTCTTGTGCCAGTTTTCCAAAACCATGGCCTTAGTAAATTAGTCATGAAAAATAACTTGTGTCAGTGAATTTGACTGGAAACCATCATACATATGATGATCATACTGGTTCATTTAGTACTACTATGTTTTATAATATATTTACGACGTGTTATAAAATGTAGAATACTTACTGGGGTTGACAGTCAGAACAGTGCCTTGTCCGAACACCAGTTTGTAACTTCCGCTGCCATAACCACACAGTGTCTCGCCCTTTAACAAATACTAGACCTCTAGCAGAAGTCACATTTACTCCCAACTAGTACAAGCTTTGGACCTGCAAGGCTGGGTTTCCACATTCAAGTTTTTCTTTCTGCAGTTTTTGAAAGCCAGGAGTAGATTAAAAAATTGGAGAAAACCTATGGCGTCATTTATAAAACTGGTGTAAAGTAGAACTGGCTTAGTTGCCCATAGCAACCAATCGGATTCCACCTTTCATTTTTTACAGCTCCTTTTCAAAATGAAAGGTGGAATCTGATTGGTTGCTATGGGCAACTAAGCCAGTTCTACTTTACACCAGTTTGATAAATGACCCCACTAGTCTTTTTCTTTATACATGTCCTTCATTCAAGATCTGTTCTTGGCTTTGGCTTGAAAAAAACATCAAAACCCTGATCATGTAAACCTGCCCTTCATGCCATTACATTTACTAATGTAGGATATAAATGCTGACGACAGTATGGCATGCTTTAATGTAATTGTGACAGTTTTCTAGAAAAGAATAGCATTCAGGCTGAGCATCATATTTATCATACCTCTCCCCCCAATGGAGTGAGATTGTGACTTTTGCTTTAACATTTCTTAAATCTGGTATATATCTACTCATCTAACTTTCACTACTAAGTGATGAGAACGATTAAAGCCAGAAAACCTGCAGAGAGGGCTTCATAAATGTCCCCCTATATGTCTTAATAAAATGACTATGTCTCCTGCGTTTTATGACTTTTCTCTATTCCTTCATTTTGTGTTATAACATGTAGAATACTTACTGGGATTAATAGTGAGAACAGTGCCTTGTCCGAACACCAGTCTGTTTCCTCCACTGCCATAATCACACAGTGTCTAGCCCTTTAACAAATACTATACCCTCAGCAGGAGTCACATTTACTTCCAATTCATATTCATGTTCTTATTCAATCATATCCCAATTCCTATTCTTACTCATTTATCAGTGTAACTATGGCAACTGGTGGCACTGAACATAACATATTTACTAAGCTCCGCACCACTTATTCTTTAGGCATACCATGTATTAATGAACATGGTGCACACTACACTTATAATAACCCAATGTACTTACCTAGTATTGCTATTATTGTAAGGTACAAATATAAAATATAAGTAATGGTTGGTTGTCACATTTCTTTGTACCCATGTGCCATGGATATTGAGTAGAGATTCTGTTATCCAGATAATTAACTGGTTAATGGGGTCAGGGAATTTTTTTTTGGCACCGAATGCAAAATCTATGAGGGTCCCACCTACTCTAGATTGGGCCATTTGCAGTACTTGTGCCTTCTTGTATGGCAGAACAGCCTTTGGTTCCCCTCAGGCACTTGGTCTATTACAAATGCTACCTCTGTAACTATGTTCTTGTATCTGGATCTATTTCAGTAAATTAATTAATTATTACCCCTGGATGCAGGATCTGTAATTCTGCAATAAGTAGCCACATTAATATCTACTACGGACAGGGCTCCAGCTCTTCTGTTTTGTCCACATCATATGTATTAGCTTATTTTCTATACTTTTTGGTTATCATCCTTGCATTGTGTTTTTACTAGCTTTTTATATGGTATTATAAAGTGCCGGGGTATGTACTGGTGCTAAATAGAATAAATAGCAAAATGAATAACAAATTATAAAAAATTTAATATGCATTATAGAAAAGCTTTAGGAAAAATGGCACAAATACTGGACATGTGAATGAGTACTCACTAGGGTTAACTGTTAATCTGGTTCCACTTCCAAAGACAAAGTTGTAGCCAGCATTACACAGTATTATATGTACGTACAAAAACATCTTTTTTCAAGGTACCTGATTACTGTTATCACCGTCCTAAACTATGTCCTCATGCCTAATGAGGTTGATGCTGGTATAGAACCCCCTCCCCCCTAATTTTCTACTGCCAATTTATACTTCTACCAAGTACTTGGCTATCTTCTACAGTCCCATAGGGAATGAATGGAACACAGCGTACATGTTCAACCTACCGCTGCATTCTTATGGGAACTCATGATACCCGTTTATGTTATCAGTGTGGATCCCAGTGGTTGGAAATACTTATTCTCCATACAGCATGGCTGTATTCATGCTGGGCATCTTGTTTGAGAAGACCACTTGGTAGAAGACTCCTTTAGAATATATAATTATATCTGACTCACAAATTGCAGTTATGATAAAAAGTATAATGAGGCTGCAGTCCATCACAGTTTATACTTTACTATACTGGTATAACTTACGTGGATTCACTTGTAGCTGAGTTCCAGAGCCAAATATGAGCTTTCCCCAGCCAGATCCACTATTCACACATCCACAGCCCCCTTTACACAAAACCCTGCTGTAGATTTATCACCAGTTGATAAATGTAGCATGTACAACTGGCAGCCCAAAATCATTTAGATAATACATTCTGGCACATTTTATTATATGGCATGTGAATCTAAATACTTAGGCTACTATACATATTTTCTATTTCCATATAGCTTTTAAGTGGAATATCCCCTTCATTTACTGCTCCTAGAACAAAGAACCTTACAGTGGAGCATGGAAATGTGTTATTAGTGGTTTTCCATGTAAATTCATGCTTTATATTAAATCAGACATTTGTCATAGGGCATAAAACCAGTAGAAATGTATACTGATGTCTCAGCTGGGTATAATTGATAGCACGTGGCACATTTCACATTATCGGTCATAAACATGGTCAAAGTCGGTGTTGGCCATGTCAGGTAATCCTCATCAGAAATTTCCAAATTATTGTGATAGATGACAATCAACAAATGTCTTTGGCCAAGTACCTGGTTAGATTTACGGTAGGTTGAATGGTCTGTAAAGGCACATACCGCCATGAACATAGTATACATTCCACTGCCTCTGGAACTTCATGCACTACTATTGGGTAAGCATGGATTGCATAACTATGTCACTTGACTTGATTCCCTCTTAGATAAGGACTAATGAACAGTGGCGTAGCTATAGGGTGTGCAGAGGTACCAGGAGCCTGAGGCAAAGACCCTTGTGCCACATAAGAAGATCTGGTATTATAGAAAGTGCATGCTGGTCAAGTTACACCTCTGACTTAAGGAAAGGGGTTAGGTCAAGAATTTCCCTGGAGGTGGTGGGGGTCCCAATTTTTACCTCAGGCAGCATGAAGGCTATGTGCTTCCCTGCCCTTGGCCACAAAGCATTGAGGGAAGGGGGGCCCAAGCTGAACTCTTGCACCAGGGCCCAAGAGCCTTTAGCTATGCTCCTGCTAATGAATGATTAATATTAAACATAATATGTATTAATTTCAGAATGTATAATGGTAGATAATTCTCATTTACTGAGTCCTACAATTACTGTTCCCAAAAATAGGCTTAAAATTATACTGTGTACCTGAATTCCAAAAAAGCCACCGCTCTCACAGTACTGTATGTACTCTATGAGAAGGTCAGGGTGGAAAACCTACAATAGTGGTGCAATTCACCCATGGTGCTGAAAATCTTGTAGAAATGATGGCCTATCAACATCTATTCCAGTAAAATAAAACAGGCTACTTCTACTCATTGTCATTTTCTGCAGCCATGATCATTTACTACTGAACAATTATAGGAAAAATAAAAGTCATATTCTTGAGTTGTACTAACTTTACAGCCATTAATCTTCATTCCCAGCTCATTGATACATCTGTCCTGATATTACTTTCCTGACCCCGCTACTACTGTACTTGATGGCAGTTGGCATTCCTTGGCAGATTGCATGTAGGTCAATATAGACCCTAAACAGTATAAAGATATATTATTTATAGAAATTATACATTTACTCATACTTACTTGGGGTCACACTCAGTATTGTCCCTTGTCCAAAGGTAAGTTTCCCAATGTTACTTCCATAAGCACACTGTGACAGAGGTCTTTACACTTACTACTTACCTTCTACTCTATACTATGGCTATTGCTCTTTGTGTAGTGACTATATGAATATGTGCTCAAAATTGCGGAACAGATGCAGACTCATTCATACGGTCGTGTGAATGTAGCCTTATAAGAATATTAAAATGTAGTTCTGTTATGACTACATGACACACACGTGCTCGCGTAGCTAATTCTTCCACCTAGAAAGTCGTTTTTCTAAAAACACTACAGAGTAATAGAATGCAAAATTGATTTTGTTGACCATGTAAACGAAAAAGAATAATTTCTTAAAAGTAGCTTTCCCATTACTTACTGGGCTGAACAGTGAGTCTGGTGCCTTCCCCAAAGACATACTTCCAGTTACCAGTATTAGCACAGTCAGAAATCCCACTACAGAAACTGCTGGCAACCTATGTGCTTGTAATACAATCAATGTCTCAGGCCTGAGTGGAATAGGCCTTTTTAGCTTTTAAGATTATTAAAATTCACAAATAAAATGAAATGGAATGATTGTATTTTGGCACATTATACTGTTTGAGCAATTTACATGTTTACGGTAAATACTCTGCATTTAACTGTGTGAACATTAACATAAAAGTTTAAAATGTCTAATATATATATATAAAAAGAAAAGAAAAAAGCAACACACATTAAACGCGGGTGCAATTCCTTATGGGGGCCTGTGACCAAGGTCCCAAATGTATATGTACATATTATATTTCTATGCACACAGTCAGTGTATCACCCTGTACATAGAAATAAAATCCTTCCTAGATACTTATGAAGAATACACACTCCAAATAAGATTAATAATTATCTTGCACACAAAGAACTTACTTGGCTGAACAGTCAGTCTGGTCCCCGCTCCAAATACCAGCCTGTAGTTGCCTCCATATGCACAGTGTTTCAACTGACTACAAGAAAACCGTATATCTCCTCTCATGCTACTGTATGTCTCAGTAACTATAGCTATAATATATATATATATATATATATATACTTATATAAAACCTCACTTTATCTGATACATTATTCAATGTTAATCAATATGATTACATATGGAAGTAACATCCACATTCCTTCACCTAATTGTCACTGTAGTAAGTAAAACAATTTTGCAAATAATATAGAATTTTAGAATTTGTAATCAAATTCCCCCCAACAATTATGTAAATAAATTGCCCATTACAAACTTACTTGGGTGCACTTGAAGTTTGGTCCCTTTCCCAAATATCAGTTTAGTGACACCAGTATTATAACACTGTGCTCAATGCATTACATAAAATCTAAGTGCAGGTACACATTACACATGACAGGGTCTCGTCTCTATGAGCTGTACATGACATTACTGACAATTATAGCACAATGATAACATAAGCCAAATTACAAAGATAGATAGAAATATAATATATAGACAAATAGATAGATAGATATAAGATAGATAAATAGATAAATAAATAAATATAAGATAGATAGATAGATAGATAATAAATAGATAGATAGATAGATAATAAATAGATAGATAGATAGACATTGGATAGATATGAGATATATAGATATTAGATAGATAGATAATAGATATGAGATAGATCATTAGATAGACAATATATAGACAGATAGATAGATAATAGATAGATAGATAGACTGAAGCACCGTTTCCTAGTCTGAATGGTCAGCCTTAAGGATTTTCCAAGCTCCTGAATTAGATATATTGTTATATTAACTCGTTCATTCAGTTTACATTTCCATCTTTTTACTGTTGCTTCTCTTAATTGATGATTTAGAACTTTCTAGAAAGGGTCTCTTGCAAATGTCCTGTCATTATATCTGTGCTCTCTGATCCATGAATAGGTTTCCACCTTCTCTCACAGGAAGGTATAAGTAAATTAGTGAGTAGTAGTAGTAATAATTAGTAGTAATAATTACTACTTTATTAGATGTAGTCGATATAACTACTCGGTACTTTGTACTGGACATATGACTAAGGGCTCATTCAGACGGCCGTATGCTGTCCGCAAAAATGCGGATCCGTTTTTTTGCAGACAGTTCAGCATGTCCGCAAATAAATGGATTGCATTCCGTTTTTTTTCTGATCCATAGACTTCAATAGGGCCATGTCCTGATTTTCACTGACAAGTATAGGGCATGTTTCATTTTTTTGCTGAGCCGTGCGATGGAAGAAAAGGGCCCCATAGAAGTAAATGGGACAGCATCTAATCCGCAAAAAAAACGGATCTGCATTTTTGCGGACAGCATACGTCTGTCTGAATGAGCCCTGGCATCCTGTGCTGATCTATAGAGTGACTATTACCGTACTGTATGATAGAGGGGCTGAGGATGGACCAAACCATGACCCCATCACTTGTCTGTCCTGTAAGCTTTCATTCATGATGAGACCAGTATGGCTGATATAATAACTATGTAACTTATGGACTTACTTGGTGTCACTGTTACTTTTGTTCCACTTCCAAAAGTGAGTTTGACGTTATTGTTACACAGTGTGTCGTCTCATAGCAAAAAGCTGTGTCGTAGCAGGATACAGAGACAGGACAGCGAGTGATGTGCAATCTATGTACTGACTAACTAACCAATACAATGACAACGCAAGACCCTGTGAAATAAAGGTCACACCACGCTCCAGATTAGGCACACTAATAAGGGTCATTTACAATGTGAGCGTGTGTTCTATTTCACTTGACTCCATAGAGAAGGCTGTTCGATAAGATTCCCAACTGTATTGCGGATTGCAATGTATTACACACTCCCTTCTGTTCATTCCATTTGAAAATAAATTCTATGTCTCGCAAAAAATCTATTACCAAGTACCACCCATAATATATGTATATATTTGTGCCCAAATGTAACCTTACAGACAGTCCAGTATAACATAATGTCTATAATTATGTAATCTCAGGCAAAACTAGAGAGATGGTACATTAATTGATGACTAGATGTATCTATGGATGGATAGATTAGATAGATGATAGATCGACCGATAGATGGATAATAGACAAGCAGACATAGAGATAATATATACATACGTAATGGATATGGATAGGCAGATGGATAGATAATAGAGACATAGATAGATAGATATTAGATAGATAGATAGATAATTAGATGATAGATAGATAGATAGATAGATAGATAGATAGATAGATAGATAGATAGATAGGCAGATGATAGATAATAGAGACATAGATAGATAGATAGATAGATAGATAGATAGATAGATAGATAGAATGATAGATAGATAGATAGATAGATAGATAGATCGATCTAACCCTCTGGAACAGTATTCTCATGTTACAAATCCAAGTACCCCCTTCTCAGACAAATGACATAAAAGTACCTCCAAGGTTATGATCATACCCTGTTTTGCCTTTAAAAATACCCAGTGTAAATACCCCACAGTGTGAATACCCCATGTAGACATGACATTTGCCCTCTTGGAGTACAGAATCCACAGGCTGGAGGGGCTAGCCTCTAGGAGACCATTTTTACCTTAATTTTAGGTGGTCATGGCATCTGGCTTGTGTGCCATCTGCCACACAGAGACCTCTTACTGTCATATAGTTAGAAACAACATGTAAATGACACATATCTTACTTGGTAGGACACGTAGTCTGGTGCCATGGCCAAATATGAACTTGTAGTTGCTAGTAGTACACATCACTTCACCTCTTAACATAAACCCACTCAGTGTCCCAGATCACATTCACCGTTACACATACTACACGTGATATAATCCAGCAGTGACTACAGTACAAGTGCACAACTGTCTTCAATTATTTCTGGTATATGTCACTAAAATACCACAACGGGGCCTAGAGTCCTAGGCTAAATGTATTATAAGACAGTATCTATGATAGTATTCTAACCATTAAAACTTGGACCCCCAAAGATTGCACATTTATAATTTCTCTAGTGGACGTGTCATACATTTGTATGGGATAACCCATCATATGGGTTTTTTCTACAGTCAAACCTTATCCCTTTAGGCAATAAGTATAATCAATGGACATTCCACCCCCACCAACCACAAGAATAGGAAGTCCTGTATCCCCTGGTGAATGGCATGGTGGTCAAGTCAGTGGGACTTGTGGAGACAGCCACATGGACCTCTACCCTGATTATCATTGGGGGTCCCAGCAATCAGACTCTAAGCCCTTATCCAGTGAATAGGGGATCATTTTTGATTCAGGCAAAATCCCTTTAACTCTGAAACCATGTGATCTTTAGGTAAATGGTATGTGAAACATATTAATGACCGGGCAGTGGACCTTCTCCTACAGTATAAGGTAATCACATGCAACATAATCATTTTATTCATTAGAAAATAGAATAGATGTACTGTAAGACTCAATGGCTTCATATGAATCAGTTAGAAACTCTAAATTACTAGTATAGAGGCATGTTAATATTTGGACCGTGAATGAGAGTCTTGGGGGCCACAGCTGCGGGAGGATGTAAGGTTTACTCACTTATGCTTAGATACATCTGACAGAATTACATATACTTTGCTATTAAACCTGATTAAAAATAATTGAATCCTTTTATCATATAGAATATTGCACAGTACCATCTATTACAGATCACACGCAGGCGGCATTTCCCATACTATAATTGTATGTTTCATTCGCCGTCAATACTGTATCTTGAAGAAATATCAAACATAAAAAAACATATAAAACTACTGTAGACTTAACTACTGTAGTGCTAAGACATTTTTCACTTACTTGGAGAAACACTTAGTTTAGTTCCACCACCAAATATAAGTTTGCTATAACTCGAAGAAGCACAGTGTTATCTAGTCATTCAAAAATGCTGTTACCCAATCTTCTCAAACCAAAGGTAGTAAATATATAATATACAGTATCTTCAGCATCAAAAGTAACAATTATGGTGGAAAGTCATCTGGTCTATAAAGGCCATGGTCTCTTACCAAACACAAGAAATATGACACACTTGCTTTGGGAGAACATTAACTGTCCAAGGGGCTTTGGACTTCCTAATGATCTGTTCCCCCTTTTACATATCCATTCTATCTTCCTAAATACCTTCAGACATTTGTTAGAGAACATAGGGAGCTAAGTAGCATATTTAATGGGAATCTCTGATCAGGTTCATGTAGCCTGAGCCACAGGCAGCATGAAATCCTGAAAGTGTCCCTCATGATAGATAGCTATGCTGTACTCTAAAACACTGTAAAGTTCCAGAGAAAACACAGTTTAAAAAAACCAAGTCTCTCATTATACGCATGCCAAGACTATTCTCCCCATGCCCAGACCATTCTCCACATGCCCGCCCAGGCTCTTATTTCTACAATAAGACTATTCAACTCAAGCCAGACCCTTCTTCCAGTGGCCAGACTCTTCTCTCTATGCCCAGACTTTTTTACCCATGCCCGGAATTCCCCCCCCCCCCCCTTATGTCCAGACTCTTTTCCCTGTGCTCAGACTCTTATCTCCATGACCAGGCTCTTCTCCCATGCCCAGATTATTCTTCCCATGCCCAGATTATTCTTCCCACGCCCAGACTCTTCTCCCCATGCCCAAACTCTTCTCCCATGCTCAAACTCTTCTCCTCATGCCCAGACTGTTTTCCCCATGCCCCAATTATTCTACTTGGCCCTGCTTAGCTCACTGTCATGAGGAATCTTTTGTGATTTCATGCTACCCATGGTTCAGGCGGCATGGACAATGATGACAAGTCATTTTAATGATTTCCTATTTCGCAGAAGTTAGAAATTCATAGAGCTACCCCTTTACTGATATTGAACTACTGTACATAAGCTTATACAATTTTGAGAATAGTATTAATTAACAATTACAGGTGGTCAAAGAATCATCGTCTAGATGTCTCGAAGTTCTTGAGAAACGGTTTTGAAAACTTACTTGGCCTCACATGAACTTTGGTGCCTTTTCCAAAGGTAAGTTTATTGTATCCTGACTGTGCACAGTAATCAAAAGTTTTCCAAAAACTATAGAACCTCAAGGCATAGAAAACAAAGGTTCACATTTAGGACCCTTCACATCACAAGTATCCTGGTACATTTAAAACTTAACGTATCAGGACCGATACTACCAAGATCTATATAAACAATTGTGTATATATTGTATGATACATACTTGGAGTTACTTTGAGTTGTGTTCCTACTCCAAAGATCAGCTTATTTGCAGCTCCTAGACACAGTCACACGCGTCCTTACAATAATGTGTACAGTGGAGCCTACACTCAGCCTACAGCTGTTCTGTGGATCGAACTCCACTCACACATAGGTCACTTATCTGACCAGGCTGCAACAAAAGAATAACTTTCACTCCGTGCAAGTCTGATGCATTAGGCTTATTTCACGCAAGCGCGTTTTCTGTCCGTTTTTACAATAGATTGCAAACAGCATCCGGACTGAACCCTGAACCATTCATTTCAAAGGGTATATGCACATGAACACTGTTTTTTCATTGACCCTCTGTCCATTCAGAAAAATGGGCAGCATGTTCTATCTTTAGCAGTTTTTCATGCAGAACTGGTCCTTTCAAATCAATGGGTCAGTGAAAAAAACTGACAACACACAGAGGGTGTCTGGACACAGTCAATTTTTCGCTGAAGATTGCTAGGAGATGCTGTGTGTTATGTGTGAACAATGCATGTAAAAAACGAAAACACCGACCACAATGGCAGACTAAAAGGATTCAACTGGCATGCATGTTTTTCACTGAACACACCCTGACATGTTCCATAGAGACAGGTATGTTGGAATGCTTTCCTGCACTTAGTGACGTGAATTGTGGCATGTTAATAATACACTATGTCTATGGTTTGTGACGCCAGAACTTAGAGAAGTCTGCTGGAAGGACGTTGTGTGTTTCCCAAGAATCAACATGCAGTTTATAACATAGGAGGATGCAGCACAAATCCATAGCAATCCATAGCCAGATATATGTACAGCCACTACAACAGTGACACATTCTACAGACTCTAGGGACCATCACCAAACACTATTACTATGCAAGAAATGTCATTATGCCTAAAAGTGTAACCTTTATCTAACACCCGGCGACCGGTAAGAAATGATATATGAACATCACATCTGTCACATCCGTATTACCTGCAAGGAGTAAGTATCTTATTAATCCCATTTCATTGTAGTGATAGGGTTAGTGATCTGTTACTTACTAGGTCGTACAGTGAGTTTAGTACCCGCTCCAAATATAACCTTCTGTCCAGCATTATTCCCACAAGCAGAAACTGCTCTACAAAAACTCATCTCTGACTCTGGATGCATGTCTGCTTACTAGTGCGGGACCACAGGAAAATCACAAGATCTAATTGTCATCAATCATCTCTATCTGTCTGTCTATCTATCTATCTATCTATCTATCTATCTATCTATCTATCTATCTATCTAATATCTATCTCATATCTATCTATCTAATATTTATCTATCTATCTATTATCTATCTCATATTTATCTATCTATCTATCTATCTATCTATTATCTATCTCATATTTATCTATCTATCTAATATCTATCTATCTATCTCATTATCTATATAATATCTATCTATCTCATATTTATCTATCTATCTATCTATCTATCTATCTATTTATCAACATTTATATAATAGAGGTGTATACTTGGTAAACCTCACAGTACACACTAAAAAGCCCGACAACCAGTCCTCTGTCACCCTGCTTTTATCGTTAAGTATGTCATTGGCCATATTGTGTTATTGTCAGCAAGTATTACTCTCATCAGGTCATTAAAATAATGATACAGTTCATGTAGAAGAATAATGCACAGTTCAGAATGTAACCCTTGTGGATGAGACCTCTCAGATCATCACCTACCATTTAGGGCTCATTCAGACGGCCGTATGCTATCTACAAAAAAGCGGATCCGTTTTTTTTGCGGATTAGATGCTGACCCATTCACTTCTATGGGGCCCTTTTCTATTCCAAGGTTCCGCAAAACAAATTAAACATGTCCTATACTTGTCCGTGAAAATCAGGAGATGGCTCCATTGAAGTCTATGGGTCAGCAAAAATACTGAATGCTATCTGTTTTTTTGCGGATCCGCAAAAAAATGGATAGCATTCAGTATTTTTGCGGACAGCATACGCCCCCTCTGAATGAGCCCTTACTCTGTGTAAAGTCTAACATCCAATATTGAAAAATCGTCAAAGAAATGTTAGCACTTACTGGGCATGACAGATACAAGAGTTCCAGAGCCGAATGTGAGCTTATACCCAGCCCCAGTACCCACAGTGACATCCTGATGAGCAAAAACACCCAACACCCACCTGCAGGCTGTACTTCTGTGTATATATATATATTATCAGTGATCATTTTTTGTTTGAAAATCCTCCATAAATTACATTACATTTGCTTAGACTTTGTCAAATCTATTTTAATAGATTGGACTCTATTCAAAGTTATTTCTTAAAAAGTTTTTCCTCATCTCTTAAAGTAAAATTGAAGACTTGAGGACTTACTGGGAATGATGGTCAGTTGTGTCCCTGCTCCAAAGACATATTTGTTGTAGTTACTATCACAGTAAAAGAAACCTCAGCAAAAACCTACAATTACCCAGAGTATGTGGGTCACCCATACTACAGCTTTGTACATGAGTCCACATATTCCCTGACATAAGGAGAAAACTCACTTCTGGGTTATAAATTGTAAAGTGGGATACATAATTCACAAGCTCTTGGATCCATCTGCCTTATATGTATCTATATCCACGGACATTAGAAGACCCAAGAACTGTTTAAGGAATATTCACACCAAGAATTAGATTGAGTCCAGTATTTTGTACTGTATTGGGACGCCTGGGACCCTAGATGATGAAGCAGGTTTACTATTCCAAAAGGCAGCTGAATTTTTGCTTAAAATGTGACAAAAAAACAAAATTGGAGCATATGTTTTCGATCCTTTTTGCTCCTTGCTAGACACTTCTCAGACCTATCCATAAAAGGGAACGGGGCTTCTCAAGACAAAAATTGCACCAAATTTATTAATGCAGTGCTTCAGATTTTGGAGCAAAATAATGGTTTAAAGTAAAGGAAAGTCTCTAACTTCTAATCTGAGTTTACAATGTCTAAATATCAGGATTCCTAACTTTTCCCCATTGTATTTACCTATATTAACCTTACAAGAAATAGTCTTATCTACTTACTTGGTGACACAGTAACCTTTGTTCCCGTTCCAAATATCAGCTTATTGACACCAGATGTAGTCACAGTGCTCGGTGCCATTACAAAAAGTGTCACCCAGCTGTGCATCTCCATAGAATAAACCTACCCCTCCAGTAGATACCCATCTTACCACAAATGATAAAAAAGGAGTGTTATTTACTATTACTAGTATTTGCATTTATTATTTACTTTTATATTCAATGACTTATTTTCATCCTACATTTAGATAAAACTTACTGGGAGTAACGTGAAGCTGGGTTCCTCCTCCAAATGTCAGCTTTCCCCAATTACCTGAGGTTGCACTCTAACTGACTCCTTTACACTATCTTTCATCCGGCTGTATGAGATCTCCACAGTAGCTTGAACATTGTAATTGTATTGCATGAAATTGCATATTGTAATGAATGCATATATTACACTACATATATACCGCTGACCTCGTTCTCCACAGCTTAGTTCATTACTAAACATTCTCTCACTTTTCTTTCTTTAAAAGAAGGTAGAAACAACACTGGATCCAACCTGGCATTGTTTTTAGCATTTCAGTCTGGTGCATGCTGCCCAGGGAAGAGATGCTGGCACACTGTACTAATAAATATCTCCTAGATATATATTAGCAGGATGATCTGACTTTGCACAAATATCCTTCCACTAATTAATTTAATGTTTGCGTGTGAGGTTAAAAGATATCCACAGTTTCCCCCCTTAACAGTGACCACTACAGCACTCCTCCTCCTCAATAGTGACCTCCACAGCAGTCTACCTCCTTAACTTTAACCTCCACAGCAGCCCACCCCTTTAACGGTTACCTACAAAGTGGTCCACCCTGTTAACTGTGACCTTCACAGCCCTCCACCCCCATAACAGTGTTTTCCACAGCAGTCCATCCCCTTAACACTGACAATCAACAGCACCCTGCTCCTTAACATTGACCTCCACAGCAGCCCACCCACTTAACATTGACCTCCACAGCAGCCCACCCCCTTAACATTGACCTCCACAGCAGCCCACCCCCTTAACATTGACCTCCACAGCAGCCCACCCCCTTAACATTGACCTGCACAGCAGCCCACCCCCTTAACATTGACCTCCACAGCAGCCCACCCCCTTAACATTGACCTGCACAGCAGCCCACCCCCTTAACATTGACCTGCACAGCAGCCCACCCCCTTAACATTGACCTCCACAGCAGCCCACCCCCTTAACATTGACCTCCACAGCAGCCCACCCCCTTAACATAGACCTCCACAGCAGCCCACCCCCTTAACATTGACCTGCACAGCAGCCCACCCCCTTAACATTGACCTGCACAGCAGCCCACCCCCTTAACTTTGACCTGCCCCTCAGCCCTCCCACTTGACCTCCACAGAGACGAGGACAAAGAGGGGCATTTGTGAATTCAGCTTTTTTTTTCTGTGCTGTGCCAATTTATATGATGGCACACGGATTTTCGGCACATGTGTAATGTGGTTTTGCCTTTTTAAGTGACTGTACACCAGGGGGTACCTGACGTACTGGCTAGTAAATGTTGCATATTATACATGCACATTAAAAGTGAACAGACCATCTACTGACTCCATTTCTAAAAGTTACGTGGGAAGACAAAAGTCGCTAAATTTTGCGCAAATTGTCACGTGCGCCAAAACATTCAACAATTTAAAACTATCGTAACAGCCTTTATAAATGTCCCCCAAGTGCATGCGCAAGTTTTTTGTCTACTGAAATAACAGAGTCCTGAATGGAAATGGAATGGACCTTCCAGGATTTTCGCTGTTCTGCTCCTCTAATAGAGGAGAACAATGGAAGTTACTAGCGCTGATGTGAACCCAGTCTAATACATAATCAATATAAATCTTACAGTTTTACTTACTCTGAGTCACTAGTAACTTAGTCCCACTGCCGAATATCAGTTTATAGCTGCCAGTAGTTGCCACAGTGCTTCAATCCAATACAAATAGCTAAGTACAGTATGTCAACACATACAAATAGTATATAATAGCCCCATTGTAGACCTTATGTCACATCCTGTATCTAGTAGATCATTTAATGGAATTTTCATAATTTCTACCGCAGAATTTTTATCAATGAAAAGATTACTAATGATAGAACTGTCTCTTCCTGTGATTTCATATCTTGAGGATACATTTGCTAACAAAAACACTATAATACATATCCAACAGACTTATACTGTAAGTAAAATAGTCAAATAGCGTCTATACCCTGGGTTCAGTTACTACAAATATTTGAGGTTTTCTGAAGGGTTTGCCGTTTTTAACATAAAAAGCGTATTCATTCTGCAATAAAATGTTTAGCAAGTTCCTAATACATTTGTCCTGCAGATTTCTCATCTGTACTCCCTTTTAACAATCCTGTTTTACTGCAGAGATTAAAACCTTGTGCGAATCATGTCCACTAAATTCACTACGTGTGTAGTGTTTTAAAGCAAAATACTTCATGATAGTCATGATAGTAGACAATAGGCACAATTTTGTGCTTCATGAATGTATCTAAAAGTCTGTAGTTTACTTACATTTTATCAGTTTCCATTGTCGCCATGTTTTGAATAGAAATAGAAAATTCACACTTGAATTGAACCCAGTTTTTAGATGGAATCCAGTTAGTGGGATGTCAGCTTGAGTACTCTAAGAACATATATGTGTGTGTGTGTGTATATATATATATAAATCTTTGAGAGATCTAACCCAGTTGGTGAAGAATTTAGGGTATATATATATATATATATATATATATGTTATATCTCTCAAAGAAGAGACAGTATATATAGATTTTTCTAATCTAATTTGGCAAAAATGAGGCATCACTCAATCTTAAGGCCTCATTTTGTTGAGATGAAACATTGCCTTTCAGTTATAGTGAATTAATCCAGGTCTATCACCCTTTACTTTATTTGTAGCGCTGCCTCTTTTTTTTGCAAATTTGACATTTTGAGACCCAGAACTAACAGTCTTGGATGGATTGCACCTATCCACACGTTAATAGTGCTTATGGTTTTTTTTTCCTTATTTTTATCTATCTGTCTGCCTGTCTACTTGTTTATCGATCTATCTAATCTCTATCTATCTAGAATTTTAATGATACAGGACAGAATATTGTATAATGACTTACTTCGAATCACCTTTAGTTTGGTGCCCTTTCCAAATATGAGCTTGTCGTAGCCTGATGTCACACAGTGTTCAGGTGCTTTTCATAAACTCACAAGAAGAGCTCAGACTCTGGACTATACTGATACATAAACTGTTCTAAAATATATCATTACATGACAATAAGCCGCTATAACCTTTCTTGAATTCCATTAAGTTATACAGTTTATCATGACAACAATTAAATAGTATATTGCACCATTCAGTAAAAAAAAAAATTATTAAATAAAGATTTAAATCAAATGTATTTTTAACATTGGAGCCTAAGGGTGACAGATGGCTGGCTGATGTCTGTCACATCCATCCAGTAAAAAAACAAAACAAAACAACATTTATGTTAGGCATACTTTTTTTTTTTAAACATGGGGCATATAGGTGTCAGATGTCTATCAGACGGCATCCATCAGACGTATATGCTTTTTCTGGTTTAAGAGAAAATTTAAGTAAAGGACACATCTATACAATGGCAAAAGATACCCTTTCATTAAGTTCAAACAACATATGAAAAAGCTTCTTAGTTAAGATGATGGTGAAACAAAACCATCTGGGCAACTATGACCAATTCTGGAATAAGATTCCTCCCTGAAGGCCAATAAGACTGACTGGACAAGATAATGGCATCCTACTTTTGTATAAGTGGATGCTTATATGAATAACACAACTATAAACACCCTGGTGCAGAAATGTTCTTCTTCTGGGAATTAAGAAAAATCTGCTTTAGTGTAATACTAAACCTGTATTTTCTAGAACATTACTTACTAGGTGAGACAGATACGACTGTTCCTCTGCCGAATGTGAGCTTAGAGCTAGCTCCAGATGCACACAGTGATATTTCCAACAGCAAAAACCTCTGATCTGGCTAGGACTCGATGATATGAATGAGCATGGAGTATGAACTTCATGTCACTTTCTATATTGTGATATTAAATACAATGATATTTAGTTGTATCCTGGGAGTAATATATAGTATAATATATATTGGTAGCAAATAATTGTAATGCAACAATTACTTCTAATTACTATAAAGTCACTTAATGCCTCTATTAACATGGCATGTTGGGATTTGTAGAGCTGGAGAACCATGGGTCAGAGACCACTGCGCCGTATGATACACAGTACTACAAGAGAAAACTGGTACACGAAACCCATCAGTCTGCATTTTACCAAGCAAAAATATAACACATCTGCTTCATTATGTCAGAGAGGACTCCAGCAGAGAGAGGCTCATTTAGCATTTTCTAAAATTGCAGTTTTTATGCAAAAAACACAATTTGTTTGCACCTTGTGAATGTACTCTTAGTGTTGGGCAGGATTGTAGTGTTAGCAGCCTGTTAGCCACACATGAGTGCTTCATAAGAAGACGCCCAGGACACATTAGTCCATAGCAACAATTTGGAAGCCCACCCAGTCCAACCTGTCAGTGAACTAACAACTGGTTTTCGGATAGTGGGGAGCAATGTAAAACAGATCAGCCGGGCCAAAGCCTTTAAAATATAACTTCTAATAGTTCCTTAATAAAAATAAAAATCATTCACATAACACTAAATCAAAGATCAGTAAAAAAAATAAAAAAAATACAAATTGAGGCCTCCCTCTCCATCAGCATGGGGTCGGAGTAGGTGGCTTCATTGGGATTTATCTATATTGGCGATTTGTACTGAATCTACTATGTGGCCAATTTTGTTCCATAGTGCATGTCTTCTTGTCATATTTGTGTGGTTTGACCCCTATTTTTTTCTGCTAATAGACCTACATTTATAGGGAAACATGTTTGGACAGCATTGTAAGGATCTGCCCTTTTCATGACAATTACTCTGTATAATTATAGGGCATGTAAGGTAAAGACCAGTGGTTGAAGATGCCACCATGTCATCACTCATTTTTATTTTTTGTATCATACCGGTTGGTGTTGTAGACCCGTCATTGCTTTTTGATTTGGTTATTGTGCCTATGATTTTGATTTTACTGAGTAATTATTAAAAGTAATGTTTTAAAGGCTTCATGTCTTGACTTGCACCCTTCAGCTCTCATTTTGTTCTGAAACTACAACCCTCAGTATGCTCTGATAGTTCTAGAAGTGGGATGAGGAGAGTTTTCTTTTGGGGTCATCAGAGCCACGGGTTGGAGCCCCCCGAGGGCAGCACAGGCAGTTGCTTCCAGTCCATAAATATACGGTACGTCTATGGGATGATCCATACATGAACTGCACATCAATTCAAAATTTGTATAGCATTAGTAAATAGTGTCTCAGCAAGAAAGACTTACTTAGGATAACTTTCAGATTTGTTCCTTGACCAAATATCACCTTACGAGCATCATAAACACAGTGATTCATGTCAATACAAGAACTATAATGGGTGGCACATGTATGTCTCCTGCCAAACCATCTGGGCAACATACAGTATGTGCTTATATGTATTATTGTTTCTCACAAAACATCCACAAAATGAAATTGAACGATATTAAAGGTCCCTGTTAAGGACTTCTGAGGCAAATATGGGGGTGTGGGGGGGGGGGGTTACCTATTGTGGCTGATAAAGCATCTATTACTTTGAAACACCCGTCATGTCCCTGTATTACATGGACAGTCTATTGATGTCATAGTAACTGTGTAATGCCTCATTGTCACTGCAGGGGAACTGAACACTGGTGGTCCCACCATTATAGCTGATCACTGGTGGCCCACAATTATAGCTGATCACTGGTGGCCCACCATTATAGCTGATCACTGGTGGCCCCATCTAACAACAAGGAATTGTTCCAAGCGGACCACCCTTTTAATTAAATGTACACAAGATTCAGTTTTTTATAATGCTAAATAACTCTTAGCTCAGATACTGTGCATATAATGCAGATTTTTCATCATGTCGCATTACATGTGGATTTGTCATGGACTTTGCTGAGGACTTCTCCCTATGCATTGCAAATGGTGAAATCCGCGGTGGAAATCTGCATTATAAATTGACATGCTACGGATTTAAAATCTGCACTGTAGGTCAGTTTCATCTGTGGATGTTTTCTGTGGCGCGTCAAAGAGATTTTTGTAAAATCGAATACATTTTGCTG